>NC_086318.1:431489397-431581897 GCF_036172605.1 Pelobates fuscus | reverse complement strand
GTGCTGCAGACTCAACCGTGTATTCAGAGGTGATCAATCTCCTTCCTTCCCCTAGGATTCATCTACCCCACGTCTTTCTCGGACGGCTGCCCTAGCAGGGCATAACCCAGGCCGCACAGTTGGACGCCAGCTGATATGGGAATCTTTTAAGCAAACAAAGAAGTTTGAATGACTATCTGTTCCTGTCCAAATTAGAGATGTTTAAATTGCGTATACGCAGAAGTAAATTCACACTGACACAGGGTTCAGATTAGATGAAAGAACTTCAGGAAATGTATTGGCTTCTGTTAAAAAGTGGGCTTGCAAGCCCTTTTAAAGGCAGAATTACATCATTATAAAAATCAAGATATGAGCAAGAAAACATTGTCAATTGGCTAAAGGTGTAAAGTGGTTAGTCAAATGCCCTCCCTGTTGGGTGTTACGTCTTTTGTCATAACTGACGTCATGACGGTCTCCTCCAGGTTTCAGCGCCATCTTGCTGGGCACGAGGGAGCTTACAGCTTACTCGATGGGAGGGGGGATTGGCAGTTATCCATAATGAGTAGTTGGTACCTTCGTCGTTTCAAGGTTAGCATCTCAAGACCTCTTTAGCAATTATACACTCTATCAAGACTATCTGCTACAGAGTTTCATTTAACCAGAAGATTCTAGCATTTTCTGCTGACATACGAACAAAGGAATCTTGTAAAGCTTAAACTATGAGGCCTGAGAGCTGAATATGAGAATATAGTATTAAAGGGGCCCAGTAAGGATTATATAGTTTATAAGGGGCCTAATAATGGTTATAGTTTGTAAGGGGTTTAATAATTCTACAACAACAATATTACATAGTTACATAGGCTGAAAAGAGACACATGTCCATCAAGTTTAGCCTTCCTCACATCTGATTTTGCTGTTGATCCAGCGCTTGAGGTGCTTCAAATTTTGCAACAAACTGGGGAACAAATCTTCCTTGACCACAGCATGGCAGTCAGTTTTATCCTTGGAACAACATGTTTTTATTGCAAAATTCAGCTTCATGTAAAACATTTTTGTATTTTTCTAATCCCCCACACACTTATTAACCCTAAATATGCATAAGGATTTGGGATAGTGCACAACTAACTATTTTCTTTGTTTTTTATTGTACGTAAAAAAAATAATAGGTTTTCAAAATATTAAATCACTTTAAACATTTATCAAACATAATAAATAGTTTTGAAAGCTTATCCAAACATAAAATTGGGGCCATAATCAGACAACACACTTTATCTGGTTTTGATAGAATCAATCGTTTATAGAGCTAGCTAGCTAGCGAGAGAGTTAGTAAGCCTACACTTAGACGTAATTGAACAGAGAGACAAGTGACCATAACATATCCCTCAAATAAATAAAATCTTTAAGGTTTGTTTGTCCACATTGTGTATTTATTTATTAAATTATAAAATATTTTACCAGGAAAGATACATTGGGATTTTTCTCGTTTTCAAGTATGTCCTGGGTCCACAAAACATTGCGTTGATACAATAAGGTACAAGAAAATACAAAAACAATATTAATACACAATGTATACAAAAGTTAACATCAGGACCGGTGCTAGGATTTTTAGTTACACAGGCGAAGATGCATTTTGGTGCCCCCCACCCTCGTAAAATAAGGTTCATACAAACACAGAAATAATCATACAGAGACATACAGACACAGACAGAGACATACATGCAGGCATATAGACATACATACAGAGGCATACCGTCATACAGACACATACATACATACATACATAGACAGACATACAGAAACATACATACAGAGACATCCAGGCATACAGACACATACACGAATACAGAGACATACCGTCATACAGACACATACATATATACAGGTATACAGAGACATACAGGCATACAGACACATACGTACAAAGACATAGATACAGACACATACATTTGTACATACAGAGACATACAGGCATACGGACACATACATTTGTACATACAGAGACATACAGGTATACAGAAACATACAGACACATACATGCATACAGAAACATACATACAAAGACATACAGGCATACAGAGACCTACATACATACATACATACAGAGACATACACACATACAGAGACATACACAATTACATACTTACATCAGTTCAATCTTGTCCCCTGGATGCATGCTGTCTGGCTCCTTGGAGTCCTGTCCTGCAGCCCAGCCCCATCACAGGGCGCCAGCCGCGCTGTGTGGTACACAGGGAGCAGGGATATGATGTCATTCATATCCTCGCCCCCTCCAACACATGGCGGCGGGCACCTAGTCGCAGGGGTTGCAGGGCTGTGACCCCTGCGACCGCGGTATGTACGCCAGTGCATGCAGATGCACACACAATTAAATGACCTCTACAGACACCCAGATCACATCAGCTCAATGAAGTGGTCTGTGTGTCAGGTCCCTCTAGTTTTAACCCTGCAGCTGAAAACATAGCAGTTTCAGAGAAACTGCTATGTTTCACTGAGGGTTAATCCAGCCTCTAGTGGATGTCTCACTGACAGCCGCTAGAGGAGCTTCCGCTATTCTAAAACACTGAACGTCCATAGGAAAGCATTGAGTAATGCTTTCCTATGGGCGGTTTGAATGCGTGCGCGGCAAGAGCATTCGGAGCTGAGAGGCGGAGGGATCCCCAGCGCCAAGGGAGTCCGGCGCTAGAGAAAGGTAAGTACTGAAGACACACACACACTCTCACGAACAGATGCATACACACCAGCTAACAGACACACACATTTACTGACAGACACACTCAGCGACAGACATACATACACACTCACTTACAAAACATACACTCTCACTGACAAACACACACTCACTAACAGACATCAAACAGACTCACTAATACACACACAAACACACTCAGTAAGAGACACACAGTAACACACTTACTGACACTCACTAGCAGACACACACTGACACTCACTAGCAGACACACTCACTGACACTCACTAGCAGACACACTCACTGACACACTAGCAGACACACTCACTGACACTCACTAGCAGACACACTCACTGACACTCACTAGCAGACACACTCACTGACACACTAGCAGACACACTCACTGACACTCACTAGCAGACACACACTGACACTCACTAGCAGACACACACTGACACTCACTAGCAGACACACTCACTGACACACTAGCAGACACACTCACTGACACACTAGCAGACACACTCACTGACACACTAGCAGACACACACTGACACTCACTAGCAGACACTCACTAGCAGACACACTCACTGACACACTAGCAGACACACTCACTGACACTAGCAGACACACTCACTGACACTAGCAGACACACTCACTGACACTCACTAGCAAACACACACACTGACACTCACTAGCAGACACACACACTGACACTCACTAGCAGACACACACACACACTAACACTCACACTAACACATGTTTTTTTTATTTTTTATTTAATCCCTCAGCCTCCTTACCTTTTTGGAGTGCTGAAGGGATTCCCTGGGGTCCAGTGGTGCTGCTGGGCTCCTGGGCTGGCTGGCTCCCTCCCTGGCTGGCTAGCTGGCTGGCTGGCTAGCTAGCTAGTTGGCTGGCTGGCTGGCTGGCTGACTTGCTGACTGGCTCCCGGGCGGGCGCGAGGGAGCACTCTCCCATGTGTGCTTCCTCTTCAGCTTCCTCGCGCACCGCGTAGGGATGCCGGCGCCGGAAGATGACGTCATCTTCCGGCTCCGGTATCAGTATGCGGCGCGCGAGGGAGCTGAAGAGGAAGCACACATGGGAGAGTGCTGCCTCGCGCGCCCGCAGAACCGGGCACTCGGCCACGCTACAACAGGTCGTCGGTTGGAGGGGAGCGCAGTGCGCTTCCCTCCTTCCGGTCAGCCTGATTTTGCACCCCCAGGGCCGGTGCGCCCTAAGGCGGCCGCCTGGGCCGCCTTATGGTAGCGCCGGCCCTGGTTAACATAGAACAGGTAAGAAATATATAATAAACCATGACAGTTGCATTCTGTTTTGAGATATGTAGGGATCTCTTAAAGGATTCTTAGTCAAGGTATAGTAAAGGGCATATTTCAAATCTTAGATGCGGTATTCTAAGTGTTCAGGGGTCAAGTCCTGGGGAAAAGTGTGAGAACGCACCCAAGATCCACCCCCCCCCCCCCCCCCAAAAAAAAAAAAAATACACGCTCATATGCATATATACAGAGCTGGCCTTAGGCCTTTAGGCGCCCTGTGCGAAAAATCTTCACCGCGCCCCTCCATGGCCGCACGCCCTCGTCCATCCTATAAAAAGTGCTACTCCTCCATTACATAGATAGATCATGTATTAATGTGATTTCTGGGCATATCATGCATACACACGTATATTAATACATTTGTAAATATTATAGGCATAATAACACATATAATAATAATAATCACATTTTAATAAACATGTATATATAAATATTATTCTCAGAAATCACGTTAAGTTGTACCTATTATGATACACACCATTTCTGGTCTTTTTAAAGAGCAGACATTTTTAGATGTATATGGGCTAGAAGAATTCTTCCTAAATGTATAGATTTGGGAAAAAACAAACCTGTGTAAAGGAACACTCTAGCGTTAGGAGTACAAATGTATTTCTAACAAGAGTGTTGAAAAAGCTCTTGTCTCCCTGAAGTCGCCATGCCATTATGTTGTGTGTGTATGGAACAATAGTGTGGTGTGGAATCGGGATGCAGTGTGTGTAGGGAATACAGTGTGGTGTGGGATAGGGATGTAGTGTGTATATGTAGGTTGGGACAAAACCCCTGTTTTATGGATACCAGTGCCCTTTTCGTATGACATTCGTGTATTTAGTCTCCTTTTATTCCCTTTTTCGTTTATTGAACAAACTAACGAACAGCCGGACCACACGCAATGGGAGTGTGCAGGCTGTTAACCTCCCAGAAGCTGTGGTTAACCGCAACTAATTGACGAACGGCTGGGTGGTAGCCGTTCGTATGGATGAACACGTGGCGGCGGCCATCTTAAACTGTCGAATGCCCGGTCACTGTTTCACACAAACACCACTTGGACTTCCAAACTTCCATCTCTTCGTTTCTTTTCATACGAACGCCGTGTCGTTTGGTACATTAAAAATTCACGAACTAGACTGACCCTGATAGTTAACAGCCATGGAACTAATTCTGGACAGAATTATGCCGAACGTTGGTGAAAACCCTTTACTTCCATGGCGATTCGACTGTGTTCATGGGATCTGAGCGCTTTTTGGATATATTGAGTGCTCAGATCCAAGCTATCTGGGGATATGTCGAATATGGGGGTTCAGTTATGTGAAATATGAGTTATGTATTTTAATGTGTTTTGTTACATTTATAACTTGGAAATATTTTCTCTACCTGGAGATAATTAAGTTACTACGGCCATTTAACCCAATTATCAACAGGATAGAGAGGAGGGATTTTACTGTTTCTGTGGGAGTGTTTCACATTGTATTGTATTCTGATTGGCTACTGTAAGTTGTGTCCCAGTCCTCCACAAGGTCCCTGTGGGGGTATCCCTTGCTGGAGGACCTGCATAAAAGGCCAAACTATGGCCACCATTAAACAGATCGTTTTACCCCTTCATGAAGTCTTGGCTCATGTTTGGGGGATTGGGAACTATAATTCCCTACACATTCGGTTACACTTGGATTTCGGGGGATTCTGCACAGATATACTCAGCTTAAGTATAGGGGATCCGTTACATAGGTTATGTAGTGTGTGCATGCAACATAGTGTGGTGTGGGATAGGGATGTAGTGTGTGTGTGTGTGTGTGTGTGTATAGGGGATGTAGTATGTATAAACCAAAGAAAAGAAAACGTTACCTGTGCTCTCTCCTTAATCCCTATGTATATTTAGACAAATGGAGGTCATTTAGTTGCTCCAATGGCCATTGGAGGGAATGTCCGACCTGCCAACGTCAAGGTAGACCCCCAAAGCGGGTCCTAACACTGAACCTTCAGCCTGCTTCCTTGAGCTTCTGGCAAAGATATCTCTAATGAGACAGAGAGGGGTATTTTTTATATACACCCCTATATACTTATTAACCTTTAATAGGGAACACATTGGATGGGCGGCAGCATTGTAACCAGGCTGTGTGATACAAAGTAAATACAAATACAAAAAGAGAAGTCCTGCGCTCACTCCCATCACTAATGGGCCGGCAGCAAGGACTACAGTACACATCAGCCCCAATATATAGTAAAAACCAAAGAAAAGAAAAAGTTACCTGCGCTCTCTCCTTAATCCCTATGTATATTTAGACAAATGAAGGTCATTTAGTTGCTCCAATGGCCATTGGAGGGAATGCCCGCCTGCCAACGTCAAGGCAGACCCCCCCAATGTAGTATGTATGTGTGTAGGAAACAGTGTGTGTATAGGGGATGTAGTGTGTATGTGTTTAGGGAACATAGTTTGTGTGTATAGGGCATGTAGTGTGTATGGGTGTAAGTTATGTAGTGTGTTTGTATAGGGAGCATAGTGTGTCTGTAGGTTTTGTAGTGTTTGTGAGTCATCTAGTTTGTATGTGTGTGTGAGTAGATTATGTAGTGTGTGTTATGGAGTGTTTGTAGGTAACACAGCAAGGGTGGGATAGTGATGTTTTGTGGGTAGGAGGGGATGACATAAGGCTTTAAATGAGGAGGTAGGAGAGCAATTTAATGTTTTGTTTTCTTAAATTAATTCATGTTGATTCACCCCTTCTGCCCCCCCTCTCTCTTTGAGGCAGGAATAGGGAAATACTGATGACCTGGTGGTCCAGCGGTCTCTGCCAACACTTGAAGTTCTGCACCTTGTAGAACAGGAGCCCTCCTCTTGTGAGCTCCTCATTGATGTTATGAGTGTTGCCATGGCAACCCACAGCAACACTCCGAATGCCGAGCTTGCGAGAGGAGGACAGAATTTAAGCACTCACTGCTCGCTCCTCCCCATCATGCAAACAGCGGGCCGGTGAGGGAGGTCCTCAATCTCCTCACCGGCAAATAATAAAGCAGAGCTCACTCTCTAAGGGAGGGCCGGCCGGGGCGCAATCTTTCACCCACCAGGGCGCTCTGAGGTAGGGCAGGACCTGGTTGTGCAAGTTGTGTCAATCGCCGTTGTTAGCATGGCGCCCTGTGCGGCCACACAGCTCGCACACCCCTAAGGCCGGCCCTGGTCCTGCAGGACTACTAACGGGAACAGCGTTCCTGCTGTGGAAAAAGTGCATCAACGCCGTTCCCGCGCGTTCCTGCAGGACTCGAGCCCTGTAAAAGTGTTTCTATCATTCCAGTACTGAAAATATACTTTTAGAATTAACAATATATTTTTTTCCAGCTATTAATCATGTCAATATAATGATACTCACAAACTATAGGCCATGTACATTAAAAAAATATATTTATATAAAGACATTTGCACGAAATCCCAGCATTTATTACCCAGAAGGATATGTAGATATGGGGATATTCATGCAGTATTAAAAGGCAATAATAACCTCCTTCCTGGCGGACAGCTGTATAAGGAAATTACATTTGGTTCATAGCTTATTTGAAAAAGTTCCATCCAAGGATTTAATAATGCTCCGTGAATTACACTCAACTTCTCAAATTCATTTCAAACGCTTGACAACGGGTTCTGTCCTTAAGATTCAATATCTTCTATATCAGGCATAGCCATGGCAGGAAGCATTACTGCCAAATCTACCAAGCAAGGCCGTAGATAATGTGTCTTGATTCCTGCATTCTAAATACCACGCTTACTGTCCTTCCAACTGATTAAAGTCATAATTTTTTTGAATAGTTTAAAAATAATCTTAAAGAGGGCGATTTTCTTTCTTTTAAAAAAAAAAAATAATTATTTGAGGATAAAATCATATTAGGCTGCTGTTTTCTTTTATAACACGTCTAACACAGACACTTCATAAAAGCTGTGAAGCCTGTGCGTAGAATTGATTTTAAAAGCAGAGCTGTGGTGTGAAACCTTCCAGTTATTATTTCAGATGTCAACGGGTGACTCCTAGTAGATAGAGGTAGAAAAGAATGTTACTGATTTCTCTGGATATCCAAATGTTGCCTTTAAACCCAGCTGTGTGAGAAGGGGTAAGGCAGCTTCGATCTGCTACGGTTCCAGGGTCACTACAGTTTAAAGTAGTGGTTCTAGTGTATGTTGTCTGTCCATGCAGATTTTTCAGTGTGTAAACGCTGCCTTTTCAGATACAGTGTTTACATTGCTGCTGAGTAACACCTCTAGTGGCAGTCACTCTGATGGCCACTAGCGGTGCTTCCTGGGTCAGTGCTGAACAGTGTGCAGAACCTACATTCAGTGTCTCCACACTCTGCATGGAAACGCTGAATGCTCCCCATAGAGATGCATTCATTCAGTGCATCTCTATGAGGAGACACTGATTGGCGCAGCGTGGGTTTTGATGAGAAGGCTCTATAGCCTCTCAGTGCTCTCCTATGGGAAACCTTTGGATTGGCTGAGATCATCAAGACTGATGATTTCAGCCATGGAGGCGGGGGTCAGCCGTGACAAGGGAGAAAAGGTGAGTGAAACTACCTTCTCTCTGCGATCTGAGAGGGGCCAGAACCTAACCAGCCACTATAGTGTTCCTTTAAATTCAAAATATATCCATGTTACATTTCTTTATAGGGATTTTATAAGTAGTAAGAAACTCAGTATGGAAGCGTGAGACATTTTATACAAAATAAATAGTTATAGAAAATATGAACAACTAAGTGCACTGTGCATTGGATCTATATTGAGTGTCCATTTATCTGTGCTCCTGTCTGTACTGTAGTTTATGCAAACACGTCTTGTTGGAAATGGCTTTGTCAATGCAAAATACCTAAATGGCAACTCATCACAGCATGTTTCCAGCAATTTACTCCTACATTTGGAGATAGTCCCGGGATGTTCAGGGAGTGAAGCAATTTGATGTTGAATCATGTTCATGCATTACCCCCAGGGTTGTGAATAATCTTTTTGATATTCACTGGACGGTGGTTGCCATTTTTATCTGTGGGGTTAAAAAAACTTCTGAATGTTTTTCTAGAAATCTGTTATATCTTCGTAAAGCAGGAGTTTTATTCATAGCTCGTTGTGAGAAATAATATTCCCACTAAAGCATTCTAAGTAGATCTCTTCTAATCTCATATAAATCCAACCAAGCTGATTTAACAAATATTCCGCCTTGGTCCTGTGATATAAAAGCTGTGAGAGAGGATAGAACATGTTTATCTACTCCAGATATCTGTGCAATTAAACCACAGTACACAAACAGATTGCAATGATACATTGGATTCCCAAAAGGAAACAAATTCATGATCACTATATATATATTTGAATTTATTTTGCATTTTTTCTGCATTTTTGTCTTGGTCTGTTTGTCTCCCCCAATGACTACAGTGCAGCTTGATTGATATGATTGATATGTGATAACAGAAACTACAATACTAATAATTTCTCTTCCCTACTACAATGCAGTTTGCTTAGACTTTAAGACAAGTCTTAATCTGTTTTTAAAAAAACAACAAATTCATGATCTTTTACACGAATAATCCGCAATTCATATGCAAATAGATTCTTTCGCTGTAGTTCCAAGGATAATAATATCTGATAATTACATCTTATTTACAGAGTATATTTACACCACACTTGTCATACTTCTGAATGCCTGTTATTTACTACAGAGCTGGTAAATCAAACGTAAGGATCATACGAAGATATTGACTCAGTGAACAGATAGCTGTGTGACACACATACATTAGAAACTTACCTAAAATAGTTTTTTTTTTCCCGTCACAAATTGAGCCCATCGGATCAGCAGGGAATTTGGTACGAGGGCTTAGACAGAGAGAGACAAAAACCACAGATATACTTCTGGAAGATATTTCATTATAGCATCTAAGCAGACATTAGTTGTTAAAAAAGACACAGACATGACTAACAGTTTAACACCCCAAGGAAGAATTTCTACTTCTTAATTACAAGTGAGTTTGAAAACCGTGTGGCTCTGACGGAGTATAATTATACAGTCTCATGCATATTCATTAGGTATCTTTATTCACAAACCTTTCACCAGACTCTAATCCATTGGCATAAGAAAGCGAAAAAAAAAAAAATGCAAATGTTCTTTTTTGGTTACTTATAAAAAATTGTTTTGTTAGAATTATTTACTTTTGCTAAAAAGTCCTACTTTTCATTTGACTTTTAAAATATTTAAATTTTTATTTAAAGTAACAGTCGCAGCAGTGAAATTATTTCATCTTAAAGGGACACTCTAAGAACCAAAACAAATTTAGCTTAGTGATGTGATTTTGGTGTACAAAAAAAATATTTAAAAAAATAACATATGTATATATATATATACATGCGAAACAAAGAGGTCTGCATTCACCTGAACATGCATACATTATAGGGTGCTGCAGGAGCCAATTAATACACAGCACAGCAATTAACACGCGGCATCCAGCACACTCACTCCTTTACTAAACAGCAATTTAAAGTTGCACAGATTGTAATACTGTTATTTAAAAACACCTCAAGTAGGCATAAAATAATACCGTATTTGATCATACATTGGATAGGCCAGCCAGAAAGTCAATGTACCCCATTCTTGGCAGGTCCAACTCTAGCAGCCTAATGATTGCTCTTATGAGATTAATCCAGTTACTTGGGAAATACTTCCTCCTGGGACTCTCTGCAGGCTTGGTTGCTTCTTCTAAGTGTTGCTTCTTAGTGTGTGTGGTTGGAGATATTCTGGAGAGTGTTGCTTCTAAGTGTCTGTGGTTGGAGATATTCTGGAGAGTGTTGCTTCTAAGTGTCTGTGGTTGGAGATATTCTGGAGATAAACTGGAGGTAATCTGAGGTATTCAGGAGGATAAATAAAAAGTTAAGATTCGTTTGATTTAAATAATTGATCTCATTGGAATGGCAGACTTAGTTCAGTGCAATAGTTGCTATGCATTTGTTTCGCGTTCCACTTTTTGGAGGTTTAGTTGTTGTCTAATCTGTAGACAGTTCTCTATCTTGCGGCAGGAGATTGTATTTTTGAAATCTGAGATTTGTAAATTATCTGGTAAACAAACTCAGGCTGGAACTGCTGCAAAGCCACTGCCACAGAGACATACTAGGAATGGCAGATGGATTACTGTAGGATCTGGTCGACTTAGAGTTGTGGATAAAAGGCATATTGCACAGTCTGTTGTTCTACATAATTCATTTTCTGCACTTTCAGAGTGTAATGGTGTCATGGAGACAGGCACTGAGGCTAGTGGTGTTGTGCAGAGAGGCACTGAGGCTAGTGGTGTTGTGCAGAGAGGCACTGAGGCTAGTGGTGTTGTGCAGAGAGGCACTGAGGCTAGTGGTGTTGTGCAGAGAGGCACTGAGGCTAGTGGTGTTGTGCAGAGAGGCACTGAGGCTAGTGGTGTTGTGCAGAGATGCACTGAGGCTAGTGGTGTTGTGCAGAGAGGCACTGAGGCTAGTGGTGTTGTGCAGAGAGGCACTGAGGCTAGTGGTGTTGTGCAGAGAGGCACTGAGGCTAGTGGTGTTGTGCAGAGAGGCACTGAGGCTAGTGGTGTTGTGCAGAGAGGCACTGAGGCTAGTGGTGTTGTGCAGAGAGGCACTGAGGCTAGTGGTGTTGTGCAGAGAGGCACTGAGGCTAGAGGTGTTGTGGAGAGAGGCACTGAGGCTAGAGGTGTTGTGGAGAGAGGCACTGAGGCTAGTGCTGTTGTGGAGAGAGGCATTGAGGCCAGTGGTGTTGTGCAGAGAGGCTTGAAGACTATGATGAGGCCTAATAGAAAGCAGTTGTTGTTGGGGGATTCCATCATAAGAGGTGTGGAGATGGACAATGGTGGTCTTGTGAGGTGTCTTCCCGGAGCTACTGCTCACAGAGACAGGAGACGTATCTGTAATATTGTTAAGCAAGCAAAGCAGGAAGGGGAATTGGATGTACTTGTCCATTTAGGGACAAATGACTTGGCTTGCAATGAGGTTTCAGAGGTTAAGGAAGTTTTTAGTGTTTTTGCCAATGATATACGGCAGGTTGCTTCCACACTGTCATTCTCTGAAGTTCTGCCTGTGCATAACACTCAGAATGACAGGCGGATGCGTATTAGGGACTTTAACTTGTGGCTTGGTGAATGGTGTCGGGAGCAAGGATTTGGCTTTATTGCTCATGGTAGCTCTGTTTGGAATGGAAATAAACTGTACAAAAAAGATGGTTTGCATCTTTCTCAAAAGGGAACAAATGTTCTCAGTGAGCAGTTCAGAGGTTTTGCTAAGATGTATTTAAACTAGGATGGGGGGGGCAAAAGGATGATAAAACATCAATCCAATTGTCCCCCAAAACAAGGACAGAAGGTGCCTGTAGCAAGTGTGTTAAAAAATGATAAGCTTAGAGTCATGTCTACAAATGCTCGCAGTTTAGGGAATAAGATCCATGAACTTGTGGCAATAATGGCAACTGATAGTGTAGATTTAGTCGCTGTTACTGAGACATGGTATAATGAAAAAAATGACTGGGACATAGCAATACCAGGGTACTCTTTATATAGAAAAGACAGGGAAGGCAAGAAAGGGGGAGGGGTGGCCCTGTATGTGAAGGATAGCATAAAATCTAGCCTAATAAAGGTTAGTGAGACGAACATAGAGTCCATTTGGGTTACGTTAGAATTTGGTAATCACACAGTAGTTCGTGTAGGTGTGATTTATAGGCCCCCAGGACAAATTGAAGAGTTAGATAATCTACTAGTTGAAGAAATAGCTAAAATGACAATGAAGGGGGAAGTTATCACCATGGGTGACTTTAATCTTCCTGATGTGAATTGGAAAACAAAAATAGCTACTTGTGCCAGAAGCACACATATTCTAAACTCCCTACTGGGATTGTCTCTAAAACAAGTCGTTGAGGAGCCAACTCGTAAAGAGGCCATACTAGATTTAGTGTTAACAAATGGAGATTTGGTATCAGCTATTACTGTAGGTGAAAGTTTAGGATCCAGTGATCATCAGTCAGTGTGGTTTAATATAAGAACAGTGACTGAGTCACACCACACAAAAACAAAAGTTTTAGACTTTAGAAAAACAGACTTTTCTAAAATTAGAATATGTGTAAAGGAGTCATTATCAGACTGGAGCAATTTAAATGGAGTCCAAAATAAATGGGATTATTTAAAAGCTGCAATACTGAAGGCAACAGAAAATTGCATTAGGCTTGTCAGTAAAAGCAAAAAATTCAAGAAACCACTGTGGTACTCCGCAGATGTGGCCAAAATAGTAAAAAACAAAAAGTTAGCATTTAGTAATTATAAAAAAACCCAGAGTGAGGAAGACAGAATGACCTATAAGATTAGGCAGAAAGAGGCTAAGCAAGTTATAAGAGCTTCCAGATCACACACAGAAGAGAAAATAGCACAGTCAGTAAAAAAGGGGGACAAAACTTTTTTTAGATACATAAATGAGAAAAGAAAAGTAAAACAAGGATTAGTTAGATTAAAAACAAAAGAAGGAAGGTATGTAGATGAGGATAAAGGTCTAGCTGACTGCCTCAATTAATATTTTTGTTCGGTATTTACAGCTGAAAATGAAGGAAAGGGACCTCTGTTAAAAAAAAGGATAAATGAGTCATTTATTACACGTGAGTTTACAGAGGAAGAGGTTCTATTTCAACTGTCAAAAGTAAAGACAAATAAGTCAATGGGCTAGAAACACAATAACCAATAAGTGAGCGCTAGATTCCCATACAGAAAATATTGCAGCGTTTAAAAATACAAAACACAGAAAATGTGAAAAGCAGAATAATAATTACCAAAAAAACGCGCTAAATAAATCTGTAAACATAAAAAACAAATAATAGTGCAGACCATCTGGTTATGGTAATGTGAAAAAATAGGAGTTATATATGTATTCCAGAACGCTTCCTGGTTGCAGTCCGGTCACGTGATCGCTTCCGGGTCCGCCCTCCAAGGTCGGAAGAAGCCTGTGGAGGCGGGCGAAACGCGTCACACGGACGTCATTGGAGGGCGGACCCGGAAGTGATCACGTGACCGGACTGCAACCAGGAAGCGTTCTGGAATACATTTGTTTTATGCTTTTATGTGGGTGACTCTGCGAGTTTATACCCACCACATCCCAAGTAAGGGTTTTTTACTTTTTTGTAAAATAAACCATATCGTGATACTATTCAATTGGAGGTCCTGCCCTTTTTCTCTTACACACAGTACAACGGAATTATCAGTCGATATATCCTCTGGAAGATCCTGCAGTGTGGGGATACCCCCTCTTCTAAAGAGCCTTACAAACCCAGAGCCAGGGGTGATAGGGCTCTGGGACAAGTGAGTTTCTCTCCTATAACTCCTATTTTTTCACATTACCATAACCAGATGGTCTGCACTATTATTTGTTTTTTATGTTTACAGATTTATTTAGCGCGTTTTTTTGGTAATTAAAATAAGTCAATGGGACCTGATGGAATACACCCAAAGCTATTAAAAGAGCTTAGTGGTGTACTAGCAAAACCATTAACAGATTTATTTAACCAATCATTGTTAACAGGAGTAGTCCCAGAAGATTGGAAGTTAGCGAATGTTGTGCCCATTCACAAGAAAGGTAATAGGGAGGAGTCGGGCAACTATAGGCCAGTAAGCCTTACTTCAGTATTGGGGAAAGTGATGGAAACCATGTTAAAGGATAGGATTGTTGAACAGCTAAAAACACATGGATTTCAAGATCAGAGACAACATGGGTTTACTTCAGGGAGATCATGCCAAACTAATCTTATTGATTTTTTTGATTGGGTAACTAAAATTATAGATCAGGGTGGTGCAGTAGACATTGCTTACCTAGATTTCAGTAAGGCTTTTGACACTGTTGCACATAGAAGGCTTATCAATAAACTGCAATCTTTGAGTTTGGATTCCAATATTGTTGAATGGGTAAGGCAGTGGCTGAGTGACAGGCAACAGAGGGTTGTAGTCAATGGAGTATATTCGAAGCTTGGGCTTGTCACCAGTGGGGTACCTCAGGGATCTGTACTTGGACCCATTCTCTTTAATATTTTTATTAGTGATATTGCAGAAGGTCTTGATGGTAAGGTGTCTTTTTGCGGATGATACTAAGATATGTAACAGGGTTGATGTTCCAGGAGGGATAAGCCAAATGGCAAATGATTTAGGTAAACTAGAAAAATGGTCAGAGTTGTGGCAACTGACATTTAATGTGGATAAGTGCAAGATAATGCATCTTGGACGTAAAAACACAAGGGCAGAGTACAGAATATTTGATAAAGTCCTAACCTCAACATCTGAGGAAAGGGATTTAGGGGTGATTATTTCTGAGGACTTAAAGGTAGGCAAACAATGTAATAGAGCAGCAGGAAATGCTAGCAGAATGCTTGGTTGTATAGGGAGAGGTATTAGCAGTTGAAAGAGGGAAGTGCTCATGCCATTGTACAGAATACTGGTGAGACCTCACTTGGAGTACTGTACACAGTACTGGAGACCATATCTTCAGAAGGATATTGATACCTTAGAGAGAGTTCAAAGAAGGGCTACTAAACTGGTTCATGGATTGCAGGATAAAACTTACCAGGAAAGGTTACAGGATCTTAACATGTGTAGCTTGGTGGAAAGACGAGACAGGGGGGATATGATAGAAACATTTAAATACATAAAGGGAATCAACACAGTAAAGGAGGAGACTATATTTAAAAGAAGAAAAACTACCACAACCAGAGGACATAGTCTAAAATTAGAAGGACAAAGGTTTAAAAATAATATCAGGAAGTATTACTTTACTGAGAGGGTAGTGGATGCATGGAATAGCCTTCCAGCTGAAGTGGTAGAGGTTAACACAGTAAAGGAGTTTAAGCATGCGTGGGATAGGCATAAGGCTATCCTAACTATAAGATAATGCCAGGACTAATGAAAGTATTTAGAAAACTGGGCAGACTAGATGGGCCGAATGGTTCTTATTTGACGTCACATTCTATGTTTCTATGTTTCTAAATAAAAGGAATTGCAATATTGCAAGATTTGCAATAGATTATACTAAAGAACAAGTCTATACCTGGTATCAGCGTACAAAGGAGAAAAGATATGTCAGGTCTCACAAGGAAAAATATATACAGGGATGGTGCTCAGACACAGAGGGTTTATCCTCTTCATCCTTTGCCTCCTCCTTTTCCAGTGTGTATTTTTTAGACTGGGACAGAAACAGTACAAACAAACATGGAGAAGGGGTTACCACAAGAGGCATATGAGACAGACAGAGGGGGGGACCTCCAATGGCCAAACACAAACACTGATCCACAATATATCAGGTAGGCCACTCTCACCTAAGAAGAAGCCACCCTTAACAAGCGTCTCAGCTTTGTACCGACACTTAAAACAGTGTAGTATAAACATTATGTTTCTTTATATTGTTTCTTTCGCAACACTTCAACTTAAAACTTTTCTTTTCAGTCCTCACGCAAACTTGCCTATGCCACAAGCTCCCGGAGGAGCCTACTAGCTAACTTCCTGCCCAAGGACTATGGGCCGTAACCAAAGAACCTGTTCGTAAGTTAAACCTGCGCAGCCGCCATTAGCAGCTTTCCCTGGCTGCCTCTTATTCAGAACACTATCTCCCTGACGGTCATTCGCATGAAGAAACCCACAAATTGTCCAGGAACTGTTTTTGGCATGAGGTGAACGTGCAGTTCCCAGACAACTTGTTCTGGATTTTGAACAACTTTGCAACCAGTGGCGTCTCTAGGATTCATATTTAGGGGGAGCACAGGGTGGGCCAGGGACAAATGTAGGGGGGCACATTCAACCCCGCCCTCGCCACAGTTTGACCCCGCCACTGCTGCATGTTAAGCCCCGCCCCCGACTTTATTTTTTTTTTATTTTTTATAATCCCTGGTGGAGGATTCATTATTTTCCACCAGAGATTATTAAAAACCAAACATGGGGGGGCGGGGCTTGGACGCCATCCTGGAAGGTCGCAGGCAGCCTGAGCTCCTGCTTAAAATCGGAATAAAAGTGGCAAAAAAGCGGGTGAAAACACCAAAATGGACTCTACCTACCTGTACAACCTACACCTGCAACGCGGGAAAGATCTTGGGGTGGGTGACAACCCCTCCACCTTTGCAAAACAACAGCTGCGACTTCCATCCCTTTGTGGCCTGGCGCCAACCTGGCGGGAGATGTGGCCGATCTCTACGTCGAGGGGCAACCCGGACACTCAGCCCAGCAGCCAGTCTTTGCCCCGTACTCCCCCCCCTCTGGGCCGGCGGGGGATATCCCGGCCCCCACCAGAAGACTACTTACCTCTGAAATGCATCCAGCCAACAAAAGTGAAGACGGCACACACGCGGCCTTCTTTAAAATAGCCGACGGCAAAGCTGCAAAACCTACCCTACAACACAGCAACTGGGAATAAGGTTTCAAGCTAAGATTTAATGAAATGTGCAAGCAGTACTGGAGAGGTTGGGAGGAACGGCGAAAGCCAACAACGAGATCTGCACCCGTGGAGCTACCTACGGACGGCGTTCTGGAGCCTCAGCACACCCGTCCTGCACCAAGAGCCAGGAAGGCTCTAGCACGCACCCGCGGTCCAAATGCAGCGAAACAGAGCAGCAGCATGAGACCCCGACACCCCTCCCTGGGGACGGTGAGAGAAACACATGGACACGGGAAACGGGAGTCCTTCAACTACAAGGGTTGTGGAGGTGCTGCACGACACGGCAACATGGGGGACGAGAACTCCACGCTGCCCCTACCCACATTAGGCCTGAGCACCACAGGAATAGGCTGAGTGGACTCTCTTTAACGGGACTAAACAGGCATCCAGACCATGCACTCACCTCCCACTTTGTTGTTAGCCTACACTTAAAAACCATGGTTTTCATTTCATAAATCTCTTCACTTACAGACAAAATTGAGGTCTGCATATTAAGCTAAGATGACAGCGTAGCTAGGTGGAATTATTTGTACTCTTAAAATCAGTGCTCTCACTTTATGCTTTAAACCGTTATTTTGCAAGCACTGATCTTATTTAGCATGCATACTCTTCATGTATGTACGTAGAGGGGAATTACGATGCAGCATAAACATAATTAAACCCCATTCAACCTCCCCCCAATAACGACAGACAACGTGGTATGGATGAACAGGCCACAGCATTTATTATAACATAAATAAATTACTGTATAACACACCCATAACTCCATATATTAAACTCTTCTTTCTGTAACGAAATTGTTAGCAACAAAACATAAATAACATATATATATAAATAACAACTCAACATACAGTGCTATACAGAGAACCCCCCGTCCTTGCCAATAAAAACCTGCAGTGGCTCCTAAACACCACTGCCTCTCACCTCCCCCCCCGTCATAAAAAACATATTCCAATGCCTGCCATCAGCCGACCTTATCCACGCTCGATGGGCACGAGACCTCAGGCAACCTAAAGTTAAACCTTTTGAAGCAGGGGAGGCTGAGACCTGTAAACATGAGGAACTTATTCCATCCTTAACATAACCACACTTAATTGGCAAGGACATACCCCCGACTCGCTGTGACTAACTAAACCTACTCGGGGTGGGCGGGCGGGAAGCTGTTCACTGGCCCGAATCCCAAGTGGCACTGAGGTAAGACCTCCCCCCTGCTAGCTCACATAGCCCTAACCCCCACCCACACAATACACCCACTATCAAAGACCCTCCCCTGCATCTATCCCCACACTCCTACATGTGCCCTTGTCCGCTTAGCTGCGCTATCTCCCCAGGGCCTTGTATGTACGTAGAGGGGAATTACGATGCAGCATAAACATAATTAAACCCCATTCAACCTCCCCCCAATAACGACAGACAACGTGGTATGGATGAACAGGCCACAGCATTTATTATAACATAAATAAATTACTGTATAACACACCCATAACTCCATATATTAAACTCTTCTTTCTGTAACGAAATTGTTAGCAACAAAACATAAATAACATATATATATAAATAACAACTCAACATACAGTGCTATACAGAGAACCCCCCGTCCTTGCCAATAAAAACCTGCAGTGGCTCCTAAACACCACTGCCTCTCACCTCCCCCCCCGTCATAAAAAACATATTCCAATGCCTGCCATCAGCCGACCTTATCCACGCTCGATGGGCACGAGACCTCAGGCAACCTAAAGTTAAACCTTTTGAAGCAGGGGAGGCTGAGACCTGTAAACATGAGGAACTTATTCCATCCTTAACATAACCACACTTAATTGGCAAGGACATACCCCCGCCACCAGACCCGCTGTTTTACCCCTAAATCAGCGGGGAACCCCACCAAAACCAGCCATGGCCTGTTCCACCGCCTCCTGTAGGGCGAGATTAAAAAGGTCGAGCCCGACCTCCGTGAGATGTACCCCGTCCCTGCAAAAAAAATGAGCCGCCTCCTTTTCAAAAACCCTATGGCGGACCGGGAGTCCATGAGCCCCCAAAACAAACTGGGAAACCCGCCTATTCAACTTGCGCCGGCAACGCTCCATGGCACTCTGACTCCTGGCGCCACGCCAATAGTTGCGGGCGACAACTTCAGACCAGATTAAGCGCACGCCCGGGAACAGAACCAAGATGCGGGCCAAGTCCCGCTTCACTTCCGAGATCAAATCCCAAATGGGCACCGAACCCAGATCATTCCCCCCAGGTGGATCACCAGGACACTCGGCGCACCCAGGAGCATAGACAGCCGTACCAACTCGGGGAGGAGCCGTGACCACCGCATACCCCGCGCCCCGAGCCATCGAACATCCGCTTCGGAAGGCGAGAAACCCAACCTCGAACCTCCAGGCCGAACCGCCGCCCGCTGCCCAGCCCAGTAAACATAAGAGTGTCCGACGATCCAGATCCTGGGGGGAACAGAAACTGTAGAAAGAAATCACGTCAATAAACCGGCCGGACGAACATATGAAATATAGCGCCCTGAGTCCCACCTACCAATCCTCTGAACCACCTGCGCTGGCATGCCTAGCCGAGAGGCCTCGGTCGCCGCCCCAATACGGAAGGAATGGCCCCCGAACTCCCTGCTATCCAACCCCATTGCTTCCAGCCCCAAACGAAACACTCTAACAAACTGGAAATGGGAAAGGAAACTACCATCCCCATGCACCAGGAGAGGCAGCGCAGGAGAAGAGCGCACAGCACAATATTCCCCAAAGGACCACACGGGACAAATGCCGGAACCCGGCACAGCCCCCAAACGGACCCACTTACCCTTCCCCAAGACATCCGTCTTAGAGCGGCGTATTCGGAACGAGATCTGATCAGTGACGCACGAAACGTCACCAAATAGCACCCCCCCTACCTGCCGCCGGCTGGGGAATACTAGCTCCCCAATCCGCATGGCGCCGAAAAATGCCAGGGAAAAGGCAAGGCGAAACAGCCGAACCTCGAAATCCGAATGGCAAACCTCGTGCAACGCCTCACACAAAGCAGTCAGGAGCGTGCCCGAGACCGGACGCCTTGAGTCCGGCACAGACACCCTCCCCCGTCTCAAGCCTTTTAGTGCCTGCCGCACAATGAACGCCTTAGTAGCGTCCTCCCAACCCCGTAACTTAACCAGGAAGCTGAGTCCTGACAAGCGAGCCGAAATGGCCGAGGGCGACAGTCCTGCGGCCTCCCAATCCCCCAAGAGCCGAACCAAACCCTGCAGACGAGAGGATGAGTCCTGGAAGCCCCCGTGGTCTCCCTCCCACCCTTCCCATTCCCGCCAAACCTTATTATAGCGGTCCCATGTTGCCGCAGTGACCGACCCACGGACCAGCTCCATCAGTCTGCCAGACCCAAGGACCACATCTCTGCCGGACACGGGACACCCTCCATTTCGGCCTGTGGCGCCACGGCCCGAAACACGTCCCACTGTGAACGAGAGAGAGCATCGGCCATCACATTACGCACACCCGGGATGTGCACAGCCCTACAATACACATTCAGCTCCAGACAGCGCAGCACTAGGCGCCGGAGCAAGCAAACCACGGGGGGGGAAGATGCAGACAGCTGGTTGATGGCCTGGACTACACCCAAGTTGTCACAATGGAAAACCACCCGCCTATCCACCAGCAGGGAACCCCATACCTCCAATGCTACCAAGATTGGGAAGAGCTCCAGAAACGCCAGATTCCGAGTGAGCCCCGCCGCATACCAGGACTCCGGCCACGAGTCAGCGCACCACCTAGCCCCTAGAATGGCTCCAAAACCGGCAGAACCCGCCGCATCGGTAAACAAATGGAGGTCCGCATTAGAGACCTCCGGTGCCTGCCAGTAAGACCTGCCATTATAGGAGGCCAAAAAGGAGTCCCAGACAGCCAAATCGGCCCGCAAGGGCCGGGTAAGCCGGATAAAATGCAGCGGATGAGCGACCCCCGATGTCGCCGCCGCCAGGCGCCTATTAAAGATCCGCCCCATTGGCAAGATCCGACAGGCAAAATTAAATTTCCCCAGCAAAGACTGCAGGCAGCGCAGCTGGATCTTACGCCGACCCAGTGCACGGGACACTGCAAGGCGCAGGTCCAAGACCTTATCGGGCGGCAGCCGACATTCCCCAGCCATCGAATCAATTTCGATGCCCAGAAAGCTCAAGCACGTGACCGGACCCACCGTCTTGTCGTGCGCCAGCGGGACCCCGAAGCGCTGAAACACCTCCCCGAGAACCCGCAGCAGGAGAGCACAGACGTGCGACTCCGCCGGGCCTACACACAGG
This sequence comes from Pelobates fuscus, assembly GCF_036172605.1. Taxonomy (NCBI): domain Eukaryota; kingdom Metazoa; phylum Chordata; class Amphibia; order Anura; family Pelobatidae; genus Pelobates; species Pelobates fuscus. The sequence continues at coordinate 431,560,154 of NC_086318.1, read as the reverse complement.
AAATCATCCAGGTAGTGCAGGAGGGAAGCGACCCCCGCTTCCCTCCGCACCACCCATTCCAGAAAAGTGCTAAAGCACTCAAAATAAAAACAGGATAGCGAGCAACCCATGGGGAGGCACATGTCCACAAAAAACTGGCCCTCAAAGGCACACCCCAAAAGATGATGGCAATCCGGATGCACCGGGAGCAGCCGGAAAGCGGATTCCACATCCGCCTTAGCTAGCAGCGCCCCCGGGCCCGCTGCTCTCACCATGCGAACCGCCGCATCAAAGGATGCGTAGGAAACCCTGCAGAGTTCCGTGGAAATGTCGTCATTCACCGAACCACCACGAGGGTATGACAAATGGTGAATCAAACGATATTTCCCGGGGTCCTTCTTGGGCACCACACCCAAGGGAGAAACCCGTAAATTCGCCATCGGTGGGGCGGAGAAAGGGCCGGCCATCTGACCCAAGGAAACCTCTTTATCCAATTTCTCCCGCACCACTTGTGGAAAAGCCCGCACGGACTTGAGGTTCCGTACGGTGAGCATAGGAGGGCGCTCCGTGAACGGGATCCAAAACCCCTGTTCAAACCCCTCCACTAAGATACGCGCCGCAGCCCGATTCTCATAAAGGTCGAGCCACGGGCGCATCGCGTTTACGTCGTCGCCCTTTGCCCCCATGTCCCCTTTCTCCCCCGTTTTGCCCCGCTTGAAACAGCGGGAGGCAGGATGGGCCCCACCGCAGCCGGAGCATTCGTGCTTAAACCGGCACGAGGACCCCCACTTACAGAGAATGTCGTTAAATTTCCAACAACAGCCGGACCTCGGACTGGAGGCCGATGAGGAGGAGGATGCGCCCACACCGGCCCCCCCGAGAAAAGACGAAAAAGCACCCTGTTGAGGGGCAGGACGAGTCATGATGGAGAGCCACAGACCGATATCCATCTGGTCCCACGACAGCGAGGGACGCACTGCCAGCCGCTGTCGAAACTGCTCGTCGTACCTCCACCAACCTAATCCCCCATAGGTGCGACAAGCGTTCCAAATCGTGTCCTGATAACAGAACAGAGCGGAACACTTCTGGGGAGACTTCTCCCCCACCACACTGGCCAAAATAGAGAAAGCCCGAATCCAGTTCCCAAAGTTTTTGGGAATTTTGCGATAACGGTACTTCTCCCTATCCTTTTCTGACTCCTTGCTGTCCTTGTCCGCCACTGGAGGAGCCTCCTCCAGCGGCAGAAGGGAAAATATCTCTACAAACTCCCCCTTCCAAATTTTTTCTTTAGTCTCCTGCTTCAAGTGCAAGCCCAGGGGGCCAGACCAGCACATGTAAGCAGCACCTCGCGCCACGTCTGCGACCGCGAGACAAGCATCGTCCGCGGCGGAACCAACACTGGCCACCGTGGGCGCCGGGGAACCCAGAGGTACCGCACCGCCACCCGACCTGGGAAGGGGCCCAGTAGTAGGAGAAGACTGAACCTGAGGAGGGAGCAGGGCAGGGGACCACGCTGACCGGAGCTGACCATCAATAGCATTACCGCTAACCGCCACCCCCTTCTCCCACTGATCCAAAAAACCCCTAAGACCTAAGAGGAACCCCCCCAACCCGGGACCCGCAGCGCCAGAAACGGAAGGAATAAGGTACTCACCGGTCGCAGACTGGCGATCCAAGCCCGGTACTGCGCTCACAGAAGGCTGAGGCAAGGAAACTGCAGTTCCAGCATCCACTGAAGACGTCAGTTGGGATCCAGACGCCACCTGCTGGACGGATCCATGAAGTGCAGCAGTATCCTGAGAAGAGAGCAGCAGAGAGGACGTGAGCCCATGCCCCAGCGGAGATGGCCGAGGTAAGTGACCTGCAGGGGGGGGGGGGGGGCAGGCAGGGCAGAGGAGGCAGGATAGAAGGGAGTGGGGGTAGACAGGGAGGAAAGGGGACCAGAAGAAGGGGAAGAAAAGACAGGAGGAGAAAGAAACAAGGGGGCAGAAACCGGGCCAGATGGAGGGGGACCAGGGGGCCCAGGAAAGGGGAGGCTGGGCCCCCTGGAGGAGATAGCAGAACGAGGAGGGGAGACAGAGCCCTGGGAGCCATCCTCACTGGCAGAGGAGGCTCCCGACGGGCAGGGAGACCCCCCACGGACCCCCAACGGCGGTACAGAGGTACCCCGCGCGGCCCGCGAGGGCCTACTCACCGCCCTACTGCCCCGCCGGCCGCGGGGGGACCTGGAACGTTGCCGGGCGGCCGCCTGCCGCCCGGATGGCATATTCCGCCGCCCACCGCCCCCGGACCGCAAACCAGCACAGGCGGCCGGGGCGGCAGGTGTAGCAGGGGATCCACTGGTAGGCCGCGCGGCACCCGCACCAGGGGGCCGCGCGGCGGAAGCAGGCCGCATCCCCGGCCTGGGAGTGATAGGCTGCGTCCCCGGCCTCGAGTTGGTAGTAGAGGCGGCTGGCCTCGCGGCAGTGGCAGGCCCCGTGCCTGAAGGCCGTGCCACGCGCGCGGCCGCAGAAGGCCGCAATTTACACCTCCTAGTAGCAGGCTGCGTGTCTGGAGCCCCAGACACGCGGTCCTGGCGACTCCCAGTCCTCAACCGGGCCCGAGGAGTAGGATCAGGGGAGAGCCTGGCAGGCGGCCGGGAACGCCTGCCAGTGCTGGTGCGGCCCCCAGGGGCAGGGACCGTAGAAGGAGCAGCAGGGGGGATCACAGAAGATACCCCAGGGGAGGGTAGGCCACGGGGGGTACCCACACCGCTAGCCATACCTCCAGTCATGTTGGCAAATTGCTCCCTCAGTTGCCGGCCACCATCCAGCGCAGCAGCAGCCCTGAGGGACGACAGGATTGCCTCGACATCCATCCCTCAAGCTGTGGAGACTAAAGGCCCAGGCAAACAGGAGCAAGAGGAAGCTGTTCACTGGCCCGAATCCCAAGTGGCACTGAGGTAAGACCTCCCCCCTGCTAGCTCACATAGCCCTAACCCCCACCCACACAATACACCCACTATCAAAGACCCTCCCCTGCATCTATCCCCACACTCCTACATGTGCCCTTGTCCGCTTAGCTGCGCTATCTCCCCAGGGCCTTAACAAGCGCAGACTAAGCAAGCAAATTTAATTGTAATGCGTAACTGATAGTAAACTATGCTCTGTTTATGCATTTCTAAAAAAAAAAGTGTGCACTGTTCAAATGCCATAAATGTAACATCAATGTGAAATATCTATGCTCACGAACGCTATTGTGGCAGAGCGAGCTGTCTTGTCTAACCATGAACTCAAAAATAAAGAATTTAAACAAAAAACAAAAAAACAAAAACAAAACACATTTCCTTTGATACAATGCCATAGTTGGCAACATTTAAAAAAAAATTCCAAGGACATTTTGCAGCAAAGCTATCAATTACTGTCTGTATATAATATCCCTGGACAGTCAGTGCTCTCTGTATAATACATGGCTGTGTGTATAATAAATTGGGACAGTCAGTGCTCCCTGTATAGTGCTGCTCTCTGTATAATACATGGCTGTGTGTATAATATCATGGGACAGTCAGTGCTCCCTGTATAGTGCTGCTCTCTGTATAATACAGGGTTGTGTGTATAATATCCTGGGACAGTCAGTGCTCCCTGTATAGTGCTGCACTCTGTATAATACAGGTCTGTTTGTGTATAATATCCCAAGACAGAGAGCAGCACTATACAGGAACACTGACTATCCCGGCATATTATACACATACAGATCTGTATTATACAGAGAACAGCACTATAGTATTATACAGATAGCTGAGCATATACCCCATGTCCCAATCTCTAGACTACTATTACCTGTCAACAGCAGCTCCCAGACGCGTGTAACAGGGCTAAACTGTGCGGCAGCTCACACAGATGATTCAGCAGTAAAGCGCACTCGCTGGCAAAGCCAAACTGGGAATCCAAAGCAGCCCTGGAAAAAAATGTATGCCATTCCTACAAGTCAATATGTATATATTGTACAGTAAGCACACAAGCTCACTGACATGCGCAAATAGGCTTACTGACAGACACAACTCTCTGACTCACACTCAAGCTTACTACAGACAAACTCACTTGTATAAACACAAGGCTCACTACAAAGAAGTTCAGGGACACACACAAGCTTACTAAAGACAAGCTCACTGACACACACATGCTCACTTAATAGAAGCTCACTGACACACACAAGCAGTACCATCTTAACAGCGTTAAGGGCCCCCGGGCAAAGCAATGCACTGGGGCCCTTCCTACACAACAACTCACAGGAATAAAATGTTTACTTATTGATAGACTGCTGAGTACATACACACAGTACACTGAATACACACACACACACACACACACAGATTTCTGAATGCACACAGACTACTGAATGCACAAAGGTGTTGCTGAATGCACACAGGCTGATTTATACACGTACACACTGACTGCTGAGTCCATACACACACACAGACACACACAGACTGCTGAGTCCATACACACACACAGACGCACACAGACTGCTGAGTCCATACACACACACAGACGCACACACACACACACACACACACAGACTGCTGAGTCCATACACACACGCAGACTGCTGAATCCATACGCACACACACACACACAGACATACAGACTGCTGAGTCCATACACACACACAGACTGCTGAGTCCATATACACACACACAGACTGCTGAGTCCATACACACACACAGACACGCACACACAGACTGCTGAGTCCATACACACACACAGACACACACAGACTGCTGAGTCCATACACACACACAGACGCACACAGACTGCTGAGTCCATACACACACACAGACGCACACACACACACACACACACACAGACTGCTGAGTCCATACACACACGCAGACTGCTGAATCCATACGCACACACACACACACAGACATACAGACTGCTGAGTCCATACACACACACAGACTGCTGAGTCCATATACACACACACAGACTGCTGAGTCCATACACACACACAGACACGCACACACAGACTGCTGAGTCCATACACACACAGACACACACACATACTGCTGAGTCCATACACACAAGCAGACTGCTAAATCCATATGCACACACACACACAGACATACAGACTGCTGAGTCCATACACACACACAGACTGCTGAGTCCATACACACACACAGCCACGCACACACAGACTGCTGAGTCCATACACACACACAGACTGCTGAGTCCATACACACACGCAGACTGCTGAATCCATACACACACAGACACACACACAGACTGCTGAGTCCATACACACAAGCAGACTGCTAAATCCATACGCGCACACACACACACACACAGACATACAGACTGCTGAGTCCATACACACACACACAGACTGCTGAGTCCATACACACACACAGACACGCACACACAGACTGCTGAGTCCATACACACACACAGACTGCAGGAGGCGGGGCTTCATTTGGGGGCGGGGTCTGTTCCAGGGAGCCTGTCAGTGCTCTCTCCGGCCACAGACAGCTATATGTGTATAGCTGAGCTGCTCTGTCCTGCATTCCCCTGGGCGGTCACAGACTGTTACAGCCAGAGGGAATATAATCTAAACACATGGCCAGCAGGTTGCTGGCATTTGGGGGGGCACAAGGGGGGGCACAGCATGATGTAGGGGGGCCATGGCCCCCTCTGCCCCCCCCCCCCCCCCCCAGTGATGCCACTGTTTGCAACCCGCCTGGAGAGCACTTTTTGGAGGGAAGGTGCCTGAGACTAAGGGGCACAAACCCTACCTAAGAGCCAGTGGAGCACCCTATATTTTGGATGCAGGAGCTCATGGAAGTTCACTGGCCAAAGCACCAAATGCCCTGGAACTGTTTTGGGTATAGTACCACGTGTGCGGCCGGTCAGAACTTTAACACAGTGGCATTTCCCCAATACTGCATGGATCTGAGCGCTATTTGGAGAACTTGGGCGCTCAGATCAGGGATATTTAGTGATGTATTATTTGTAGGGTTATTTTATGTTTTTATTATGTTTTGGGGAATTTTTATGTTTTTATATTTTGCGTTTGCCTCTCTGTTCCTGGGAGATAATTAACTCACTGGTATTTAATGCAATTATCTCCCAGGCACAGAGATTTATGGGAATGTCATATCTTGCATTGAATGGAGACCCCATGCTGAGAGCTGTGTATAAAACCAGGCAACTTGGCCATAATAAATCAGTTCCTTTACACCCTTCACTCAGTCTCGACTAGTGTTTGGGTGTACCAGCTAAACAGCTATACTCTCTGCAGGAGAGCTTAATTCACTATAAGCTGGATCCAGGACCCTGTTCCAGGGTGGGAAGAGACATCGAGACCCTGGCCATGCTGTGGCAGCTAGGGGGTGGAGTGCTGCTGGTGTCCCAGTCGAGATACCAGGTGGTCCGCCACAAGCCCCAAATAATGGTGAGAGGCAGAATAGTTCGATTCAACATCAGGATATTCCCAATAGTACATCTAATGAAGGGACACCAGTCTCTACAACACCACTTCTCACAGGTTTAAAGCCAAAAGGGTTGAAGCCAAAAAGTACCTTTATTCCTCCAGCTACCAATCAAAATGTAGATATTTTCACAAATTTAGTAAAACGAGATGTGAGGAAATTGAGACATAGAAGGGGACAATATAGGAAGCAATATCAGAAAAATCCTAAGAGTGTGCAATAATTAATAATTTAAAGAATGATAAGTCTATCACTATAAAGCCAGCAGATAAGGGGGGAGCCTTGGTCATTATGGACCGCACATATTACACTAGAGAGATTCTGGCTCAGTTATTGAATTAATCAAATTATAAACGTATTGACCAAGGGCCCTAAAATGAGGCACCTCTGGCAGGGAGGGGTGCAAAACAGGGGAGTTGGCCTAGACTCCTAAATATATAAACCAGAGCTGCACTCCCCTGAACATGCACACTTATAAGGGTGCTGCTGGGGACAATTAAAACAACAAACAAAAACAGTCTCTGGTTTCGCACCCCTCCCTGTCCTAGGCGCCTCACTCCAGAGCCCTATTTAGCCTTGACACACACAGAGAGTCCCAAGAGGAAGGAATTCCACAGTATGTGGATTAATCTCATAAGGGCCGGTGTTCTAGCAAATGTCCATACCCAATGAAAATCCCCCACCCTTGTCAATTCCGGTGAGGGGAATCAGCTGGAGCCTGTGCTGCACATGCTGCTAGCACTCCAGCTGGGGTAGGGAACTCTAAAAGAGGCTTTGAACACATCCTGGGATCTCCTCCACAGAAAGGTCCTGGAAGGTAAGTAACACAGCTAAGTCCTGGAAGGTAAGTAAAACAGTAAGGTCCTGGAAGGTAAGTAAAGCTAGTTTTACACTTTCATTATAGTTAGTGCATTCACTAAGCTCAGGCACACGGGACATGTAGGGTTAAGTGAGGGTTCAAATTGGGGTAAGGGTTAAAATAAAGTGTGACATCACAATATACCGATAATCCCCTAATGTTACAAATGTCTCAATCAAAACTAAACCCCTATATCTAACCTTCATTTGAACCCTAATTTATCTCCTGCCTTGTTAATAGCCTGTTAGAACCTACAATAGCCACCTGTATATGATTTAATTAACATAGCTTCTTTAAGGGTACCTCTCATGACAAATACAACTTAATCTTAAATGATAGAAATGCAAACCTCATGCATACATTGTGCTAGCAGAATTGCTAGCAAAAGTCTAGATTTCCCTAAAATCTGAGATTATAAACCGACCATTTCCCTCTCTTGTCAGTCAATATGTTGATTGGCACAGAAAAAAGAAGTCTGTGCTTTGCATATCAGGCAAACCCTCCTATAGCCATCTCTTCAGTCTGCCTTCAGTCTAAAGACGGATGATACCAAGCTGTGTGTGAGAGCAGCAGCAGCACGGAGAGAAAAAGCTGGAATTATGTATTGCAAGAAGCTTTGGACAGCACTCTGAGAATTGAAAGAGAACAGAAATTTTTAATTACATTCCATAAAGCCAACATAAAGTGCTAGGGACTTTTAACCTGTTATGGGAAGCTTGTCTGTGCTTGTCAAATGCATGAGAGGTGTGCAGGAGACATGAATAACGGAAACAAGTTAAAATATGAGCTTGCAATAGTAATTAGGAAATAGCCATTTAATTGTATAAGCCAGATGGTTAGAAAAATGTTTTAGATTGAGTGCTTTCCCTTTATTTTGTGTAAATATTGAGGCCCACAATTTCTATGTAGAATCTGCTAGTAGATTGTGCGTATATATCCATGTTTGTTCTCTAGTATAACAATGTTATACCAAGTTTCATGCTGATTATGCACCTGGGAGTATATCCTGTCAAGATTCTCTGAGATTTATATACTCCTTATCCACTCTGTGGTTTGTTAGCATGGCTGCCATCGAGGGGTTTAAGCAACACAAGTTTTGCCTGACAGATCCGTCAGGCCCGGGCCCTGACTAACAAGTTATTACTTTACAGAACTAGTTGGTCGCCACCTGTGTTCTACAGGACAGGATTCCAGGAACGGTCATCCAGGAACGGTCTTTTTTAGAGGGATTTGTGCAGAGCAAGGCATTTACATGTGAACCCTCACCATCACCAGGCAGACTTTGGACCAGAGCTCACAGTGGTAAGTATCATTTTAAGATAAATATTTTTATTCTGCTCTTTTCATGATTTCCTTTCTTCTAACTGTAGGTCAGTCGCTGAGATCTGAGGTCTGTATGAGAACAACGGGAGTAGACCTCCCTGACTAGCTCTGATCTCCCTGATGAAATGTCAAGTGGACTGCTAGTATTTAAACTGCCACTACTAGGACCACAGTCTGGCAAAGTACAGCCCAGTACTGGACCACCCGCCACAACCTCGCTTCTACCTCCCCCAGTTACAGAGAGACAACATTGCTCTGTAGGAGATTGATGTCAAACTGCTGACCCATAAACTTGTTTGAATAAACCCATAATTCTTTCACGCTATGGGAGGCTGAGTAGAATAGTGAGATTTTTACTCTATGGACACATTGTTTTGTTTTTTTCCGCTATAGATAATCTGTTGCCATTATCATTTTTGCAGAGATTTGAATTTGATTAATATGAACACTGCTTTGAAATAGTCCCCTTATCCTGTGTTCCTCATTGCCATTCCCTGTATGTTTGTAAAACTCGGGGGCGGTGTGCAGCTGACAACCTTACAACAGCTTTAGGTAGGGAACTGGGACCTGATATTGCTTAATTTATAAGGAACTGGTCTTGGAGGTGGGCATGGGTGAATTATATAGGGCACGGCAAAGTGTTTAGAAGCTAATTTTCATCTCTGATTGTAAAGCAAAGGTAAAGTGTAATTTTCAACCCTCTGTCTTATTCCTACATGTATCTATGTATGTATCTGCATGTATGACTGATTGTGTATCTGTGAGTGTGTACTTACGTGTAGCTGTGACTGTGTCTGCTTCTGTGAGTATATCTTGTTTGTCTTGTATGTGTCTCGATGTAGATATTCATGAGTGTGAGACTGTATTATGTGTGAGGTTGAACTATATATCTGTGTGTCTTTGTATCTGTGCATTCATGAGTGTGTCTGTGTGCATCTATAAATGCATGCCCTTGTGACGTTTTGCAGTGTACTTCACAGCAAGTCACACACATCACATCACACACATCACTCACAGCTATCAACATACAGCAGAAAACATCCCTAACAGCAACTCACACACATCACTAGTAGCGACCCACACATCACGCTCTGCCATATACATCTCTTATAGCTATCCAAACATCATGCACTGTCACACACATTGCTCATAGCCACCAATATATCATATATAAAAAATATAGTAAGATATCAAAAATATCAACATTTTTAAATATTTTTTTAAAAATAATTTGAAAAAATTATCCTAAAATATTAAGGCCTTAAAATGTGTACTAAAATGTCAAATTTTCTTGAATTATTCCAGTCTATTGGATGCTTTAAATTAGAAATATTCATGATATGAAATTGTTAAAAAATTAAAAATAGGGGCGGAGCTTGCAACCAACAGGGTCGGACGCAATCTCGGCCAGCTCCCCGCAACTAGCCTGAAAACCACCGAAAATCGCTGGCATCCTACCCCATCCAGCAACACAACCCGGCTGACCTGCCTCACAGAGCATCCCTGCATCCACCGATGCCATTCTTCCAGCCGCCCAAGCAATCAAAAATAAAACGCAGGCCTGGGGCCTACCGCACATCACCAGCCTACAGCCTGGACGACCTCCTTGCGATCGGCAGAGCGGGAGACAGCCTGCATAGCTGGACGCCTCACCCCCACAACAGACCCTAATGCCGGCAATGGGACGACGGTCCCAAAAACCAAACACAGCGGCAGAGTGCAGGGATATCGGCACCATGATGCAACGACCGGCACAAGGCAAAACATGTTCCGCGGAGGCACTGCAGCCCACACACATGGAAGCCACGAGGAAGAGTGATGAGGTAGGGGCCACACACAACCCTCAGACTGATCAGGCTCCCTCCCAAGAGCCCTATGACGGTACAGCCCCCACCACCAAAGCTGATTTAAAGGAACTGCTGGCAGACATACACAAGGTCTGGGCTGCAGACCTCCAGCAAATAAAAGCAGACATACAGGCAGTCACAAGCCGAGTAACACAAGCTGAAACAAACACCAGCAACATTAACTCTGACCTGACCACAATTAAAGACACAGTTACTCAGCTACAAGTCCATCAATCAGCCTTGACGCTCAGGCTGACAGCCTTTAAAGACAAACAACGCCGCAACCATGTAAAGATAAGGGGCGTCCCTGCTAACATCACGTCAGACGAACTACCACACTACTTTAGAGGACTGCTGATGACCATCTTACCTAACCCAGTGGCCAGGAAACTCACCATTGAAGGAACATTTAGACTACAAGGCTCACCCACGGCAAAACCAGGCCAAATGCGAGACGTCATACTCCGCTGCACCACTTCTCAGAATAAAGTCCAGATTATGCTAGCCCTGAAGGCTAAAACGCCACTGTCCTTTGAAGGTGGCTCTCTAACCTTCTACCAGGACCTCACACGAGCCACACTGCAATGGCGCAAATCACTGACACCGATCAGCTGCCAACTCAGAACGGCTGGGGTGACATACAGATAGGGCCCCCCAGGTACGCTGTTTGCTACTCATAACGGGACTGTCCACACACTAGAAGCTGGGCGGACATACCCTCTTTCCTTGCATCACTAGGCATAGCAGGCCAGGCCGAAGGAACAACACGAGACAAGCCATCCAACGCCTGGGACCCAGCGAACACAACCACATTCACAATGAGAGCCGCCACGTCCAGGGAACCGGAGCCCTGGCAGGACTGAGCATTAAATACCTTGACACAACTCGACAAGACAGCCGAATACTCTCGCAAAGTCCTACTGTTTATAATGTGTTTAATGTTTAACATTAATGCTTCAGTTTATGTCTCTAAGCAGCACTACGGCTAGCCACGAACACCCGAAAATGGGTTAAAAATGACACGAACCGAGATGGCAATCCCACCCCCCCCCATAATCCCCAACTGACACCCCCCTCAGGAGTGGGCAAACCACTCAGAGGTGCGTATACACCCACACTCTCACTCACCTCCCTTAGGCAAAGGAAGATACACACTAGCCCACAGGTACGGGACCTACCACTCCACCTGACAGCTCACTAGGCAACCCTGTTACCACACACCCTGGTAATCAGCTCAGTATAGAGCCTAATCAGTCAGATGCAATACGCGATCTACTCACAGAGTAACAACAGGCACAACACCCCAGAACCTTTAAGCAACAATCCACAATCAACACGAGGTTCCTTCAACCTCAACTAACCTGAGCTGATAGAAAGCTAAAAACCCTCCTCAACCGCCTAGACCTTCTCAGACAAAACACTAACCTACACCCAATCAAACTAGGCATACCTGTCTAACACATACGATCTATCTATCTATATGATGCAAATCTCCCATCTGAGATTCCTTAGCTCAGCTTGTTTACACAACTCACTAAATGTAAAAATGTGCAAGTTAAACGCATAACTTACCTATGTTCAAATAATAATGCGCTTGTGGAAGCTGTTGTGGCTATACAAGCACTGCTGTAACCCCATGCACAAAAAAAAAATAAAGAATTAATAAAAAAATAAAAAAATTAAAAATAAAAAGTTGCTGAAATGGATTTCAAGCAAGTATGCTTATTAAACACATTTAACTAATTTATAATAAACTAAATGATACATTAGAAGAGTAACAATAAAGAAATACGTCAATCATTGTACTGCGACAGAGAAATATTTTCATTCGAAATGTCACTTTGTACGTGATGTTAGTGCTCTCGCTCGGCTAAACTTGATTCTAAATAGGCATCTTTTGGAGTCTATCATTTTTATTGGGTTATATCTAACTCTGCTAAAAATCAAACAGATGAATTCAATTTACACTAAAGCAACTGAAATTGAAATAACATCCACATACCTTTTGTGCTGAGAACATTGTTTCATAGATTTGCTGTGTTTCATATTGTTTTGTGCTGGAGACAGTGTTTTAGCCCATTTGAACCAATTTTCTAATGTACAATTTAGATTTTACAGAAAATTTCCCAGATTTTGGAATTGTATTAGAAATGCATTAACATTTCCAACAATCACTATAGGATGGCAACACATTAACAAAATAATCCTTTTATCAATGACAGACGACAGGATCAAGACAAACAAACAGTGTTCCCTATACACTATGATGCAAGATAAATAAATATGTGTCCTGGCTTGTGGGGCTCAGGGGTGACTTGTTTATTTTGTATTTGTAATTATTTGTCTATTTATTTCAACTTATTTTGCTTATAACAACAGCATGATAAACAGACTGACAAACACAGACATATACAAACACACACAGACTGACAAATATGTAAGCACTCAAGGGGACTTTAGTTACAAAAGTGAAAACATACAAAATTTATTTTAAAAAAACCCACAAACATTTTAGTCTTGTAGTCTGAACTTGTTGCTGTTTTTTTAATTTTATATATTTCAATTTTTTTAACTGTTATAATTAATTCACCTAAAATGAAAATGCTTGCATATTCTATAATTATATACTATATATATATATATATATATATATATATATATATATATATATATATATATATATATATAGTATATAAATAGAGAATATAGTATATATAAAAATTGGATTAGCCGTATTAGTCCACTAGACAAGATGCCAAAATACCAGAGTATTGCAGCATGCAATAATACCTTTTTTATTGGACTAACATATATGCTATTATTATTTAAATATTGCTATTCCCCTAGATATGTAATATTAAACTTACAAACAAGCGATTATCTCAAGGAATGGGAAGGGGCTACCACAAGAAAAACTGATGTGATGGTTTTTTTTTTTGTAGCATGGACAGATGAACATGTATCAAAGCAGAAACGATGTCCTGTCACAGTGTGTCACTACAAGTGATTAAGTGCCAGAAGGGAGAAAACGTAACAATAGTGAAATATGCAAACCTCAGACATGCCAGCACACTTTACCCATCCATCCGTATTACCATTTCAACCCAGCGAGAATTATCTATAATCTACAATATGTACAAGACATAAAAAAGGAAAAACAATCTGTGTTTAATGTGAGCCATATCCCAATATAATCATATAGACTATATTTTAATAATAGAGATGATTCGATGACATTGAAATAAAATATGGGCCGTCAAAATCACAGCAGCTCTGCTCAACCTGGATGAAATGGTTTTAAAGTAGAATTTGAGAAGAAGGGTGTTTAAATATTGAGCTGATGTGGATAGGAAGCAGGGATCTGGCAAGAAAAAGATTGTCAAATACTGGTGGGATAAGCAGTAAAGTATATTAAATCTTGCATGCGGCTCTATAGACCATTGTCAATCATTTTCTTTCCACTACACATTCAAGAGAAGACATCGAGGTCCGTATCTCTTTTCCTAGTGTAAATTAATGTTCCATTGTTGGGTCTCAAGAGATTCCAGTTTAGTTGCCAGAAAAAGGATTGTAAAAACACCAAGTTCCCCCAAATATTGTTCATGCTGAAGCCTATTTATCATATAATATGGCTAAATCATTTTTATAATTGAATGTGGTATGGAAACTCTACTGTCTATTACGCTAACAGGGAATGAGGCAAGCAGGGCTTCTTGGCAATCTGTATAAATGGATATATAATTTTTTTGAAGCAGGACCAAGTATTTTCTATTAGTAGGTAGATGGATAAAAATCAATAAATAAAGGATTTTATGCAGAATTGTCACGTTGAGCGTAGAATATTACATATTCTATGTTCCTATTCATTTTGGGTATGAATGTCTAATGTGTTATCTGGGTGATTTTTGAATATGTTACTCACCCAGATCAGGGCTACCAGGGGGTACGACATTTAGGGGTGTACCTAGTATATTTGGGGTACATCTATGAATTGGGGAAAAAGGTGTACATTTTAATTGTGTTATCTGTTAAGCTGAGGGGAGGAGATGTGTGGGAGGTAACGTCTGTTTGATTGGATACTGTATTAATTATTGTGGGTGTCTCCCTTGCAGGGGAGAACCGCATAAAAGCAGGATATGTGAAATAAAGCCTTAGTTCTACTCCTGATACTGTGTGTCGTCCAGTTATTGGGAAAGGGGATGGGATATAACTGGATTGTCTTGCTGATTGTGCATGTTAACCTATTGGATTTACTACTTTTTCCTGAGCCATTCTAGGATACGAGCGGAAATAGGCTGTGGGAAATCAGCTCTCCGCTACAGGGGTTTAGTTACATTATAGTTACATTATATTGCATAAGCCTGCCACAAGAACGGGGTACATTAAAGTTGTGGCAGGCTTATGCTATATATGATCATATAATGTAACTAAACCCCCATTATTTTTGCCAAGGTGAGGTTTTTAAAGATAACTATTACAATCTTGAAGATTTGAAATCATTGTTTAGTGAATAAGCGAGTGCGCTGGATTCTGTATTTTGTATATATTTATATACATGTTTGGACGTATTGTGTGTGTGAGGGAAGCAGTGTGTTGGAACTGCTGTGTGTATGTGTGAAGGGTGCAGCATGTGTGTGGGTGTTCTTATCACATTCTATGTTTCTAATTTTCTTTGTCTGTTAACTCATGAGGGTGTGTGAGGGTGCTGTGTGTGTCTGATGGTGCTGTGTGTGTCTGACGGTGCTGTGTGTTTGAGAGTGCTGTGTGGGTAAGTGTGCTGTTAGTATGAAGGTGCTGTGTGTGTGTGTGAGGGTGCTGTGTGTGTCTGAGGGTGCTGTGTGTGTGAGTGTGCTGTTAGTGTGAGGGTGCTGTGCAGGGACGTATTAGCTGCGAGGCAAACAAGGCATTTGCCTTGGGCGGCATTTTCCAGGGGGTGGCAAAAAAAACGCCCCAAATGCCCAGGGCAAATGTCCTGTTAGCCTTGCGGCTAACTGACATGCTGGGCAGTAGGTCGGGCAGCGCTGGCGTGGGAGCACTTTCCCCTGAGCGCTCTGCTCAGCTCCCTCGCGCGCCGCCCGCAGAGTGATGACGGGAGCCGGAATATGATGTCATAGCCTCACTCTGTGGGCGGTGCGCGAGGGAGCTGAGCAGAGCGCTCAGGGGAAAGTGCTCCCACGCCAGCGCTGCCCGACCTACTGCCCAGCATGTCAGTTAGCCGGGCTCCCTCGCCAGCGTCGCCCGCACCCGACCGCCCAGCAGCCACTGGACCCCCAGGGAAAGAGAGAACCCATCTCCCCCCAGCATTCCCAAAGGTAAGGAGGCTGGGGGGTTAAAAAAAAGTGAGTGTGTTAATGTGAGTGAGTGTGTGTGTATGTCTGTTAGTGTGTGTGTGTCTGTTAGTGAGTGTGTGTGTCTGTTAGTGAGTGTGTGTTTGTATGTGTGTATGTTAGTGAGTTAGTGTGTGTCTGTTAGTGAGTGTGTGTGTGTGTGTGTGTGTGTCTGTTAGTGAGTGAGTGTGTGTGTGTCTGTTAGTGAGTGAGTGTGTGCCTGTTAGTCTGTTAGTGAGTGTGTGTGTGTCTGTTAGTGTGTGTGTGTGTGTGTCTGTTAGTGAGCGAGTGTGTGTGTGTGTGTGTGTGTGTGTCTGTTAGTGAGTGAGTGTGTGTCTGTTAGTGTGTGTGAGTGTGTATGTTAGTGCGTGTGTGTGTGTCTGTTAGTGAGTGAGTGTGTGTCTGTTAGTGTTTGTCTGTGAGTGAGTGTGTCTGTTAGTGTGTGTGTCTGTCAGCTAGTGTATGCGTATCTGTCAGTGAATGTGTGTGTGTGTGTGTATTTAGAAGGCAAGGCAGGGGAGAAGGGTTGGGGGGGGAGGCGACACCTGAGTTTTGTCCTGCCTAGGGCAGCACAAAACCAGGATACACCACTGGTGCTGTGTGTCTCTGAGTGTGCTGTTAGTGTGCTGTGCCCCAGATATTGTAGAACTACAACTCGTGTGATGCTTTGCATGTCTTTAGAATGATAAAGCTTCACTGAAGCTCTAGTTTAAAAGCATCTGGGGATATAACTTTTAACTTATTGCTTTTGGCTACTTTGTATTTTTGTTTTGCAGATTTTCTTTCTATGGGATTGTTAATAGTGAGCATTTATTCTTTTCTGTCCATATACTGTGTTCGATATGAGTTCTTTTCATGCGTACCCTACTTTTATGGACACAAATTATTCTCACCCATAGCTACTGTTTATCATTTCCTGTCATTTCCAGCTCTTTGTCTTTTTATTATTTTTATTATGCTGGAGCTCGTTTTCAGATTATCCTACTGTCTACCTGTTATCCTGACCTCTGACGTTCTTTGCAATGCAAAATTGCTGTTGGGTCTGTCCTTGGGCTTTTTATCTTAATTCTTCCTCCTGGTTTCCGTACCTTCTCTTGTGTCCTCACTTGGCATCTAATTGGTTCTAATTTGTATTCCTGCAGTCTACAGTGGTGAATTTCTGCATGGCAGCATTTGACCCTACCAGTGTCATGATAAAATGTGCTAAATAGAATTTATAAACAAATAAATGTTATGCTGAACTGTTGTACATGCACTTTCCCTCATCCTTCTCCAAACATATATAACTGTATGAATTAATTACCCAATCTTGGGTGTCATTCAGCCATGTAATAGCAATGTCAAACCCGTAGTGCATCTCATTCATTGCAATCAGTTTGAGCATTGCTATTTTTACCTTATAGCCTACTTGCATTTATCATCATGTACTTTGGTTGAGCAACTATTCAGCAGAGGTTATTGCTGTCCTCCGTTCTCTGGCTGCTTCAGACTGGTTCACACCATGATATTTCTCTATTAATGGTCAATACTACCTGCTTTGTGTAGAGTTACTCTTCTCCTCAGTACAGGTCATGGGTTACCGTATTAGAATTATATTAAAATGACCCACACAGCATTCATTCACTATTTAGTAACCATCACCTGGGATTAGATTAAATAAATGACCAACGCGTTTCTTGTCTGACATTCATCTAGTGCTTACAAAGCAAATATAATGTATTGGTCAATGAAGGACAGCAAAGCTGTAATAAAATACTAGTTTTGGTCTCCAGAGAAATTTCAATGAAGAAATCACAATGTTTTGGCTCACAGCGGAGCCCTTATCAAGCTTGATAAAAGCCTCTATTGTGAGTTAAAACGTGATATCTGCCTTGCACCACATTTCCGAATTGCGCACACTCGTTTCACCATTGGGTGCTATACGTACATAGCTCAACAAATAATTTATTATTCATCACTTAAAACATGTGGCTTTGGGAAAAAATCATTTGAGATCACTTAATATGCACAAGAGTTTCTGCACCGCTCTATGCAAATGATCTATAGTTAACGCAGATTTGCCATCCAGGCAAACTGAACAAAATTCAGAAGCTGCACGTGTGTTCCGTTGGAATCCTTCCAGGGTGCCTCACAAACCACCGTGACCTAACCTTAAATCCAGAGTTTCAAATAAACAGATGTCTGGGCACTGCAGATTTTATTGGGCAAGCAAAAGGCAACATTTCGATTTCAATGAGTCTTATGGCTTTCCTTGTTAAATAAAATCTGCATTGATCTAACCAGATCTTTTTGTTTTAAACACTATGCCACCAGCAGTGACGCAGGGTATTTCCACAATGAAGCACCTACCTATGTGAGTCATTCAAACAGCTCAAGCCATAAGTAAAAGAAGCAGTCTGTGTAGGTTCCTTAAATCCATCGGAATTGTTCATAAATATTCCGGCACAGTTTGGTCAAAACGCTCCCAACACTTTGCCTATATACCGCTGACCAGATTAATGTACTTTTTCCAGAGTTGCTGAGAATAATGAAGATAGCTTATGTTTATCACAAGATAACAGATATGATGAATGTTCAAATTGGCAGGATTAGTGGCATTCTGGGGGGAGGCTAGCTCTCATTTCAGACCCTGCATCTCTGGTTGCTATACCTACCATGAAGGATGGAAATCAAATTAATATTTAAGTATCAAAAACCAGTGGCATGTTTTGTTCTACAACTTTATGTGACAACTACAATGACAATATCGAATGACACAGTGACAATAAAAGGCTGATAATAGAATTATCGCCCCTGACAAGGCTTTTATCGAATCTTACATCTGAGCTCTCTTTGGCAGGTATTCCTTTTGTGTATTTAGCTGAATAAGATAAAGCAGTAGAATTTCTGGCAAAGAAACAACAAACATAAACAATGCAGGAAAATATACAAACAGAGCTATAATCCCTGGCATAATTCCCTTGGATAACGGATGGCTAACATTGTATCCAAACAGTCCATCAGCTTAATAAAGGTGAAGTAGCACTCTCTTCAAAGCAAAAATATGAGAGGTATAATTTTAATGGCCTACAAAGCCTGCTTCTTAATGCATCCTGTTAGTTCGATCATCACAAGGGAATGGAAATGTATCGGAGAGAGGTTGTGTGATAAATTCATTGTGCTGAGGGATTTTTCTTTTCCTTGAGTTCGTTTAGCCAGTCTGCATCAATTTAATCTCAGTCTATGGGGATAATATATCAACATTCAAACTAGCAATCGAAATCTCCCTGGCTCCATCGCATCTTGAAAGCGATCAGATACGTTAAAAACATAAATGCTTGTTGTGTAAATTAAACATACTCTTATTAATAAACTAAACATGGAGTAGCTGTACTAGAGGAAGCTGTTCCTTCTAACAGCCGAGGGAACGGCCCCTCTAGTACGGGTGGGGATGAAAATGTAAGGAACTCTAGACAGGTTGTAGATAGGGCAATCTGCCGCTCTGATCGGCTCAACCAGTTTGCTGACTCCCAGGTGCTTGGGTCCGGCATGTTGCTGACAGAGTGAATGGATTATTGGGAGGGGCTGGGGATGACCCAGTGGTCATGGTTCAGGTACCAATGACAAAGTTAGAGGAAGATGGAAGGTCCTAAAGAATGATTTCAGGAAATTAGAAAACTTAAAAAAATGACCTCCAAGGTGGTATTCTTAGAGAGGTCAATGCGTGGCTGAAGTCTTGGTGCAGGAAGGAGGGTTTGGGGGTTTTAGAGCACTGGGCCGACTTTTCATTTGGGTACATCCTTTATAGCAGTGATGGGTTGCACCTAAACGGGAGAAGGTCTGCAGTGCTGGGGGATAGGATGGCTAGAAGGTTGGAGGAGATTTTAAACTAGTAGTAGGGGGGAAGGGTCATAGTAATCTAGAAAATGGAAATAGGACTGAAAGGAGATGGGCTTTAGCTCAGTATAAGGGGGGTGGAGACAGGGGGTGGGGCAAGCTCAGAACAGAGAAGGTATGTAATGTTGATAACAGTTCACAAGTACAAGGGACTCATGATAAAAAAAATATATATATATGCTTACTAATGCAAGGAGCCTAAATAACAAAATGGGGGAACTAGAGGCAATAGCATACACTAAACAATCTGACATAATAGGCAGAACTGAAACATGGTGGGATGAGACACATGACTGAGCAGTTAACCTAAATCGGTACACACTATTTAGGAAGGATAAAAAAAAACAAAAAACAGGAACGGTGGTGGGTATGTTTGTATGTTTAAACAAACAAGGAGAATGGGATGGAAAACCACTTATACATAGTGAGTGGAGTCCATACTCATTCACAAATATATACCTCTTAATGTCAACGTAACATGAAGACGGGGTATTAACCTTTATTAGAAAAATGAAAAAATTATAAAAAAAATGGTAAAAGATTACCAAGAGTAGATACACCTAAACAGTGTGTGAATAAAGTAAAATTAGACACTCTTAATAAAAATCTGGGATAAATGTTCCTAAATTACATATAGTAGTCTATAGGTGAATCTATATGGGGGCCCATTATATACAACGTATAGGGTAGTAGTGCCAAAACATTGGCATTTGACCAAAAAATGGTGGTAGGGATGTATAGTGCCTGGCAGTGGTTATGGTGCCAATGGGAGCAAAAGACTGCAGTCACTAATACAGGCAAATGTGTATAGGGGATGCATAAAGAATAGAAACTCGATTCTGTAGAGTGAAAAGGCACATCCACCTTCACACAGGTACTGGGGTTGTGTAATATATACAATGCAGTCTCTCTGGTAGTAGTAAATGCCCCACGGGAGTATCCCTATTTCTCTCTATTCATGTGCATTGTATGCCCCGGGGGGCATTTACTACTACCAGAGAGACTGCTTTGTAAATAGGTTAAGCCTTCCCCCAAATCCTCTAGTGGCTGTCTGTCCCTCTGTCCCAATTTATGTTCGGGTAATTAAAATCTCCAATAATGAATGTGTTACCCAGAATTGCAGCTTTTTCAATTTGCTCAAACAGCTGTTCTAGTGTTAGCCTAGACGTAGTCCATCGAGTGTGTCTATATACCGTGTCAATGCCAAATGCATGGGTGGATGAAACCTTGAACTTTGAGACCTTCCCTAGAAGGGTACAAGGGCAGGAGAGACATCTATTTATGCAGAGTGTTAGCCTAGACATAGTCCGTCGAGTGTGTATATATACCGTGTCAATGCTCAGTGTTCAGTAGGAAGTCTGAAAAACAATGCCTGTCAAGCTGGGAATTCTGGGATAGTTATGGAGTTGCTCGAATTTCTTTGCCCAAGAATGAAACCTCACTGGTTATGCTGTGGTATGCGCTTGTCTTGTGATTGTAAAGCTACATGCTTAATGTATCAGTGATTTTAACTTTCCTTTCTTCCTGCACTATTAGTGTCCTGTTTTTCTTAAAGTGCTCCTTATACCTACTACACCCACTGGAACCGTGACGAGTTCTTACATTGATCAAGGCTTTCATTATGTGTACGTTTGTGGGTGTAACATCTACAATGAGTGTTAAATGGTATTGCATTATATATTTTTTAGGATTGACTAGACTAGAAAAAAGGAGACATTGAGAATAATAAGGATGTGGAATTCTCTGCCTGAAGAGGTAGTTTTATCAGAGTCTGCACAGATGTTTAAACAGAAACTGAATATAGTTTGCAAAAACATAATATTCAGGTGTATCATTTTTAATTTGTGGGGCAACTGCTTCTTGAGATAATGCAAGATCTAACTGCAATTCTAGGATTGAATAAGAATTTCTTTTAGTTGGTTACAAAATTGTAAAGTGCTTCAAACTTGTTTTGCCTTCTTCTTAATGGACGCAAGTCTCTTTTCAGTCTATGTAGCTTTATTGTTTAGTTATCCACTTTTTTTCCCAGCATATATTCTACCTCTGGATGGATCCTTTCGGTGTTTCCTCTGTGAGCTGCCTCTAGAGCAGTTTTTGGTATCCACTGTGTCAAAATGTGGTTGTGGTGTTTTGGTTTTTTTTTCTTTAAAGAGAGATGCCAATCAGCCTTTATTTATTCCACAACTTTAAACAAAGTCGTATTCATTCAAAATTGCTAGAAAGTACAGATGCATTTACATTAATTGTGATGAAAAGGTTCAGTTGGCTCCCATGAATTGATCCGCTAAAGCACATAAAATCAGTTAGGTTGACAGTTAAAGTGAGTTATTACCATGGCCTTTCAAGTTTGGCCATTAACTGCAGATCTTGTCTACCGTACGCTGTATAGACCACATCTAGTCTGACAAAATAATTGACAAGAGGAGGTAAGTAATGATGAGACGGCATTTAGTAAAAAATACTTGTAAGAAGAGAGCTCCGTACATTCATAAGGGAAGAAGAAAATTGCCGATTGTGTTCAATCGTTCTGTCAAAGAAACCCTTGTCTTGATTATTGTTCTGTGTAATTCTGAAAACATACTGCCCTAAAAACTAAAATACAGTACAATGCTTACACAAGCTATTCTCTAAGAAAAACTGGGACGATGCTGGTTCAAAAAAATAAATAAATAAAATAAAGGCAGGCAAGAATTCAGCATTAAATGTTCCATTACATTTTTATAGGCATTTATATTCATTTTTCAAAATATAAATTGATTGCCTTGCTTCTGAAATGTCTTTCTAAAACTGTCCCTTCATATTTTTTTTCTTATTTCTGATGTAATTTTTTTTATGTCCATTTAATATTTTTTTCTGTTTAGTTAGGTATTGGGAATATAAAAGAATGTGAATTTTAAAGACATAACACATACATTTTCTGGGCCATGGGTTTCATGTCAAGGCATGTAGAATGTGAGAACTTTGAATAATTCCTTAGAAAAGTGTGTCACTAGGAATATATTTGAATTGTCCCATATTGTCTCCGATCCTGCAATGTGTGTGGGTTTTTTCGGGGGCACCCTCAGGGCACTATAGTGCCAGGAAAACAAATATGTTTTCCTGGCACTATAGTGGTTCTTTAAGGGTATAAGTTGCTTGTGCATTCTTGACGCCAAAGTGCATAACTTTGAGTTTTTCAACATTACATTTCATCTGCCATTTGAGTGCCCAGACCCCCAGTCTAAATCCCTCTGCAGCAAAGTAATATCTTGCTCACATTGTATTACTTTACAGAGTTTTGTGTCATCTGCAAACACAGAAACATGACTTTCAATGCTATTTTCAAGATAATTTATAAACATGTTAAATAGAAGGAGTCTTAGAACAGAAGCCTGAGGGACACCACTTGCCACCTCTGTCCCGCTTGAAAATGTACCATTAATGACAACTCTTTGTACTCTATTTTTAAGCCAATGTTCTACCCAAGAACAATAATTTTCATCTAGACCAATTTTTTTGTGTCTGAACACTAATCTATTGTGTGGAACTGTATCAAATGCCTTAGCAAATTCCAAATGGATCACATCCACTGGAAAACCCTGATCTATACTTCTACTTACTTCTTCATAGAATGCAATCAAGTTAGTTTGACATGACCTGTGCGTCATAAAACCATGCTGATTTTTGCTGATAACCACGTCCCTCTCAAGGAAATCTTGAATTTGATCCTTTAATAATTTTTCAAATACTTTTCCAGTCACAGAAGTTAAGCTATAATTTCCAGGCAAGAATTTTGAAGCATTTTTTTTTTTTAAATTCTTTATTTTTGCGTGCAGTTCTTAACAGAGCATCTTGCGTGGCCACAACAGCCAGGGCAAGTACATTGAATACAAAAGCATAAAGCATGATAACATGAGCACATTTTTTTAAGGTTTAACAAGCTGTGTCAAGTGTACTATTGTACAATGATGTGTGGAGGCAGTCTGTCTAGGTGCTAAGAGCGGGTTGTAATGGTGCGTTGATCTCTAGACAAGAGACTGATAATGAGTGTATTAATGTTTGGGTGCTTCACGAGGGTGGTATGGGCAGTTGGGGGTTGCGTGCCTGAGAGTTGTATGTTATGAATTATTCCCCTGATCTGCCGGTACTCGTGTGCGTGGGTTTGATAAAATATAAATGGTTTCGAGATATCTCAAGTTATGTAAGCGTTTGCATAGTGTGCAAGATCTGGGCCTATGAGCCCGATTCGTGTTTTGTGTGGTCTAGGGTATGCAAGCAGGATTGAAGCCCCTGACCAGGGAGGCTACAGGGGGGTGGGAGGGGGGGAGAGTATTATTTTCCCTTGCTTAGTGCGGTTCTGGTGTCTGCCGTCTTGCCGGCATGTTCGTGTTCTAAGCCTGTGCCCAGTGGAGCTTAGGTAGGTGAGTATGTGATGGACATGCAGTGAAACAAACAAAAGTGAAACTTTTAGTGGTAGTGTGGTTTCAAATGTCCTATCTGAGCTCTTCATTCGGGGGTATCAGTCTCTCGTTGGTTCACTGCTCTGGGGACGAACGGTTGTATGGAGGTAGGTCAGTCCTAGTAGTAGTAGTGTCGTGACCGGTTTGAATGATTTGCGGAGCATGAGCGTGGATCTTGTCAGGTCTTGGAAGAAGGCCAGGTTTGAGTTTTCGAAGGTAAGTGGCGTTTTGCTCTTTAGCGCTGCCAGTATTTGGAGTTTGTCAGGTAGGGAGGTGCAGCGGAGGATAACGTCTCGCCCCGTGGTAGACCGTAGGTGGGGGGGATTCGGGAGGCAGTATACACTGTCAATGGCTATTTTCTTGGCCGTTGCGTGCGGCAGAATTGTGGCCATCAATCTCCTAACGTAATGAGGCAGTTCCTCTGCCGTTATTGTTATAGGAATGCCCCTTATCTTAATATGAGTGCGTCTTTGACGGTCCTCCAGGGTGGCAAGCTTAAGAGAGGTGGATTGTTGCTGATTTTGCAGTGTTTTTATGGAGTCTGCCACCTCCGTGAGCTGGGTCCGTACCTCTGTTAAGGTGGCTTCATTAGTTCGGACTCTTTCCGACACTGCTCTCACTTCTTTTTTGAGGATGGCTGAATCGGCCGCCAGCATTCTGTGGATTTCAGCCAACTGAAGCATTTTTGAATATAAGAGCAACATCTGTCCTCTTCCAATCCTCCGGAACACTTCCTGAAAGAAAATAATCTTGAAAGATTAAAAACAGAGGTTCACTTATTTCTACACTTAGTTCCTTAAGTACTCATGGATGAATACCATCAGGCCCTGGAACTTTGTTTATATTAACTTTTTTTGTTGCCGCAGCACCTTGTCTTGAGTTAGGCAATTATAATTTTTCTGCAAGTTTTTAGCAGCAATCATTTGCACATCTATTGCCATAGGTTCTTCCTTACTATATACGGAGGAGAAATAGTTATTTAAAATGTCTGCCTTTTCCTGGTCTTCATTAACTAACAACCCCATCCCAGTTTTTAGTGTACCTACACTTTCCTTTTTTTTTTTTTTTTTAATTTTTGTACTTAAAAAATGCTTTGGGGTTGGTTTTGCTCTCTTTTGCTATCATATTTTCATTTTGAAGTTTAGCAAATCTAATCACCTTGTGTTGCACGCATTATTAGCTTTCTTATATCTTTTATAGGTGTCATGGACATGAAGGGGTGCTGCCCAGAGACAGCACTATCCCTTTAAATGTAGGAACCAATTTAGCAAAGAATAAATGCAAAAGACACAATGAATAGTGCAAATAAAGAAATATATATTCTAGTGAATCAAAGTACAAAAAGATAACAAAACAACATAATAAATATATACAAAGTCACAGAACAAAATGTATATAACAATATAGGATAAGCATGAATAGTGCTGGCAGTGAATACTTAAATAGTCCTTTGGTATGAAGGCAGGATTGTATTGTGCAGGCACCACTAGTAATAGGTAGGACACAGTTCCAAAGATCACAAGGCAGATATACCAGGAAGCAAGACCAAAGGCAAAATAAATGAACCAGGCTGCAGGGTCAGGATCACTGGAAATAAAGCAGAGATCACGGGACCAGAACACAGGATCGGAGGGCACAGCAACGAAGGACCAGGAGGACACAGGACGAAGACCAGGAGAACACAGGAACAAAGAACAGTATGCAGGATCAAGGAGCCAGGAGCCAGAATCTCAGGAAACCAGGAACCAGGGAAACAGGAGACAAGAAACAATGATCTGGCCAGGAGTGAGGGGAGAACCCAAACTAAATAGGTGCTAAACAAGGACCAGGTGAAGTGCTAAATGAAAAGAAATGCTGAACAGTGCCAAACAGAAACAGTGGTGAGTATGAGTACTGCACGAGGGCAAATCAGCTAAGGAGTGGCGTGACAATAGGATGCCTCTGATTTGTCAGATTAATAGGCTTTGACTGTCCTTTTCTTATTTTTCATTTCTCAATTCACTTTCCCACTAAGCCACATTGGTTTCAAATTGTTTCTTTTATATTTATTACCCAATGGTACATACTGAGAAATGCACCTTTCTAATATTTGTTAGAAGATTTTCTATTTATCCTCAGTGTTCTTTTCACTAAAACGTTTGTGCCAGTCAATATATTGTAAAGCTGTCCTTAACTTATAGAAATTGGCCTTATTAAAATTATATGTTTTAGTATTCCCTATGTGCTTTTGTTTTTTTGAGTTTATTTCAAAGGACACTATATTGTGATCACTATTTCTGAAGTGCTCACCTACTTGAATATTGGTCAAAAGTTCAACATTGTTTGTTTGAACCAGGTCCAGACAAGTGTCCTTTCTAGTAGGTGCTTGTACAAGTTGTGCTATGAAGGTGTCATTTAACAAGTACCAAAACCTAATTCTCTTTGCTGAAAAACTAGTCCCTCTGTTCCAATTTATGTTCAGGTAATTAAAATCTCCAATAATTAATGTGTTACCCAGAATTGCAGCTTCTTCAATTTGCTCAAACAGCTGTTGTTCCTTATCAATATTAACATTATGTTTATAACATATCCCAACCAATAGTTGATTTCCCTGCTTTTGACCCAAGCAGATATTTACCCATAAATCTTCCACATTTTCCTCATCACATTCCACTTGCTTAAGATTTGGCTTTGACTTATGGTTAAAGGACCACTATAGTGCCAGGAAAACATACTAGTTTTCCTGGCACTAGAGTGCCCTGAGGGTGCCCCCACCCTCAGGGTCCCCCTCCTGCCCGGCTCTGGAAAGGGGAAATGGGGTAAAACTTACCTTTTTCCAGCGCTGGGCGGGGAGCTCTCTGCCTCCGATCCTCCTCCGTTCCGCCCCGTCGGGTGAATGCGCACGCGCGGCAAGAGCTGCGCACGCATTCAGCCGGTCGCATACGAAAGCATTTACAATGCTTTCCTATGGACGCTTACGTGCTCTCACCGTGATTTTCACAGTGAGAATCACGCAAACGCCTCTAGCGGCTGTCAATGAGACAGCCACTCATGTATTTCCTGCCCTTGTACCTTAAAGACATGCACACATAATCACACCTAATCAGGGCCAGACTGGGAAAAAAAACGGCACAGGCATTTATTAATCACAGCGGCCCACTAAGAAGGGGGCAGGGCAGAGAGGGTGTGTTTTGTCATCACCAATGACAAGCAGCCCCATCTCAAAGTGAGCATGTTGGTTCAATGCTCTTCCAGGGCAGATCCTGCGCAGAGCTCTGCTGAAGAGCTCTAGCATGAGAATAAGGCCCTGTCTCTGTTCTACACAGCGCAAGCAAATTTAATAACATGCTTGCGCTGTGTTTCCTTGCAACTTGTCTCTGGTGTCTCTATAAATGGGATACCAGGAGACAAAAGGACCAGGAAAGAGTATTGTGCATGTGTTTGGAGCCTGCTGTGGGATTGCGTGTGTGTAGAGTGAGCTGATTGTGGTGTGGTATTGTGTAATAAGGTCAGTTTTATTTGTGTTGTGTTTGTGGTGTAATGTAATGCATGTGTGGCTAGGGGCTGCAGAGAGTGTGCATATAGGAGATGCAGTATGTGTGTGAGGGATGCTGTAATGTGTGTATATATATATATATATATATATATGTTTGGAAGTATTGTGTGTGTGTGTGTGTGTGTGTGAGTGGTGCAGTGTGTTGGAGGGGTTCTGTGTGTATGTGTGAGGGGTGCAGTGGTTGTGAGTGAAGGGTGCAGTGGGTGTGTGGGAGGAGTGCAGTGTGTATGTGAGGGGTGCAGTATGTGTGTATGTGAGGGGTGCAGTATGTGTGTGTGTGTGAGAGATGTGTGCCTGAGAGATGTGCAGTGTGTGTAATGGATGCTGTGAGTGTGAGGGGTAAAATGTGTGTGTGAGGGTGCTGTGAGTGTGAGGGTGCTGTGTGTGTGTGAGGGTGATGTGTGTGTGTGAGGGTGATGTGTGTGTATGTGAGCTATGTGTGTGCGTGAGGGTAATGTGTGTGTGAGAGGGTGATGTGTGTGAGAGTGCTGTGTGTGAGAGTGCTGTGTGTGAGAGTGTTGTATATGAGGGTGATGTGTGTGAGAGTGCTGTGTGTGAGAGTGTTGTATATGAGGGTGATGTGTGTGAGGCATTGTATCCCCCTTCCCTTCTTACCTTCAGCCTGGGAGGGGGGACTGTGCTGTGAAAGTTCAAGTGAAACCTTGAACTTTGTGACCTTCCCTAGAAGGGTACAAGGGTAGGAGAGACATCTATTTATGCAGAGTGTTAGCCTAGACATAGTCCGTTGAGTGTGTATATATACCATGTCAATGCTCAGTGTTCAAGTACGAAGTCTGAAAAACAATGCCTGGTGGTCCTAGTGGTGAGTGATCGCTAGTCTGTGGGTTCTAGAGATCGGGGGGCATTGCCATGGCAACACTCCAGATCTTGCGAGAGGAACCTTGCGGAGCTGCAAGATAGAGCTCCGCCGGGTCCTCCTCTTTCTCCCTCCCCAGCCGCATGTCTGTGCAATCTTTGATCTCCCCACTGGCCCATCATGGACTACTGCAGGGCCGGCAATCGGACGGCGCGTGCCCTGCATGGGCCGGCAGGGGAGATCATATAACCTTCCCTCCCGGCTTCAGCCCATGGCCTATTCACACAATCACACACTCACATACACACACACACACACACACATACTTATAAACACAATTACAGACACATAACTAATCACAGAAACACAAATATTCACAGACATACACAAGCACAGACCTACACACACAGACACATTCATATACATGCACATTTCTTGTTATTTATTTACAGGTCCACCGACCCATCCTTCCTACCTTTCTTCCTACCCCTACCTTTTTTATTGCCCCTCCTGTTTTTCTTCTACTGGTTACATTTTCT
Organism: Pelobates fuscus; assembly: GCF_036172605.1. Taxonomy (NCBI): domain Eukaryota; kingdom Metazoa; phylum Chordata; class Amphibia; order Anura; family Pelobatidae; genus Pelobates; species Pelobates fuscus. Next base: position 431,531,147 of record NC_086318.1, on the reverse strand, counting down.
CAGTTGATCTGTGGACCAAATGGCAGGAATTATGTATATATTTGCAGCACACTATGAGGCCCATTTGACTTTTGGCCAAGTCGCCATCCAACCAAATTTTGGGTGTCTTGAAAACTCTAGAAAAAATGTTTCAGCAGAACTGAAATTTCCCATTGTGCACCTCTCTAACATCTTCTTATTAAATAGTCTTGTAAGAACCTATGGTGAAGCTTTGCTGCACAAAACAGTAAAGGAAAATGCCAGTGCATGAACTCTGGCCTATCATTATTGCAGCGGAGAACCTGCTGGTAGCAGTATATGATTCAGGGAGGTCTCTGCCATGTCAAGGTCCGCAATGTCTTCATCTAATCCCGTGGTTACCAAAAATGTAAAATCTAGGAGTTAAAAAAATTATACAGCATAATAAAAACAATATTTATTTTCAAACATTTAAATGACTCCAGTGAATTTCCAGCAAAAGGCTGACCCAACATCTCTCGCAGGTCAACTTTTTCATCTTCTTAGATGAAAAACCTTATTGAGAAGCCAGTTGAGACAATAAATTTAAGCAAAGTGTCAAGAAAGATGTGAGTAATTTCGCATTTTTCTTTAAAACCAATGACAAAATTGATTTAATGAAGACTTTTATCAGGTTCTGACAACAATAAATGCATCATTCATTGGATAGTGAGAATATTAAAGTTAAAACAGCATCTCATAAATAACGTAGATAAAGATCGTTTTTTTACTGGCAGAAACGTTGTGATCATGAATTGCTATTATATTCCCTTTTAGCAAGAAAGAGAAAAAAACACCTTAAACAATGTGATGTAGTCTTTCGTTCAATATTTGCAGCATTTTATATAAAATTATATTTATCTTTCCTGTTTTCTTACAGCTTTTAATGTCTCGGATATAATTTTCTGAAACTTGTGATAGTTTTTAAGTTTTATTGTTATTTATTTTATGTAAATATAGATTCCAAGATCACAGATTTTATTTCTGTCGATTCTCACCGTAACAGAGTATTAGAATCCAATTTAAAACAATACAAAGCAAAATTAATATATGGATGAATTTCACACATAAGCATATGGTGTATGTGTGTAATATTAAAGGAACACTATACAGTCAGGAACACAAACATGTATTCCTGACCCTATAGTGTTAAAACCACCATCGAGCCACCCTGTCCCTCCTTGCCTCTCTAAATATAGTAAAATCTTACTTATATTCAAGTCTGCAGCTGTTGGCTCTGCCCATGTCTGCCTCTGACTAGCCTGCTGTCGGCTGACGTCATCATAAGTGTTGATCTGAGCCAATTACAATGCATCCCATAGGAGTGGCTGAGACTGTCAAGGAGGCAGATCAGCACAATTCAAATACAGCCCTGGCCAATCAGCGTCTCCTCATAGAGTTGAATTGCGTCAATGCATTTCTATGAGGAAAGTTCACTGTCTCCATGCAGAGGGAGAAGACACTGAATGTCAGTCACACTGTGCAGCACTGCCCCAGGAAGCACCTCTAGCAGCCATATGAGGAGTGACCAGTGAAGTTATCACTAGGCTGTAATGTAAACACTGCATTTCTCTCTGAAAAGACAGTGTGTAATGCAAAAAGCCTGAAGTTCATGATTCTACTCACCAAAACAAATGCAATAAGCTGTAGTTTTTCTGGTGACTATAGTGTCCCTTTAAAGATGATCAGGGTTATATACTAAAGTGACAATTGAAAGTGAATTCAAGGTGAATTTCAAATTTAAGGTTAAAATTGACGAACTGGTAAAATTCTCTAACCAAGTTATGCTTTCAATTTAGCTAATGTGGCCTTACATTTGAAATTCACTTTGAATTCTTACATTGGTTAATACCTTTGTATGTGCATTTCTCTGCTTAAAGGACCACTATAGTGCCAGGAAAACATACTCGTTTTCCTGGCACTTTAGTGCCCTGAGGGTGCCCCCACCCTCAAGGTCCCCCTCCCGCCGGGCTCTAGCGGGTGGAAGGGGTTAAACTTACCTCTTTCATCAGCGCCAGGCGGGGGACTCCTCCTCCCCTCCTCCTCCATAGCGACGTCATCAACTGAATGCCCATGCGCGGCAGGAGCGGCGCGCGCATTCAGCCAGTCCATAGGAAAGCATTATCAATGCTTTCCTATGGACGCTGGCGTCTTCTCACTGTGAAAATCACAGTGAGAAGTGCGGAAGCGCCATTAGCGGCTGTCAATAAGACAGCCACTAGAGGCTGGATTAACCCTAATATAAACATAGCAGTTTCTCTGAAACTGCTATGTTTATAGAAAAAAAGTGTTAAACCTAGCTGAAGTGGTCTGGGTGCCTATAGTGGTCCTTTAATATAAACCCATAAAAATACAATAAAAAGAGGCTGATGTCAGATGTGTGACAATGCCATTTCATACGACGGAGAATCCAGAGGCCATGTGGGCCAATGGTGGATTTATTATTATGTCTGTACTCCAGAACAGCTGAAATGGAAGTTCAACTTCTCTCATTAGGCCCTTCAAATTGTCAGCTCTAGACCTGAGAAACCCATATTCCTACAAATAACTGTTTTCAAAATTATGGTAAACTACCTTGTTTATTGCAGACAGGCGGATTTGTGTTTTGTAGGCAGCCTTGGAATTAAATAAATCACATCACATGGCTTGCAGTCTTTAATGACATCAGAAGAGGATAACAGTAACAAGTGGTTAATTTTATAAAAATTTCCCATCAAAGTCGACCACAAGTTTTTGTTTTGGCCATCTGCCAAGAACTGACCATGACATGAGTCAAGCTTAAGCAAAGCCCACTGATTGAGGTCCAAAAAGAGAGGGTTTATGGTTACATTGATAAGTTATCTAGAAGGACAAATGCTGTAGGCAGTGCAGGAAATAGGATTACAGATTTTTTTTCCTGTAGCTTACACGGATCAGCCACAACAATATAACCACCTGCCTAATATTGTGTAGGTCCCCCTCGTGCTACCAAAACAGCTCTGATGTATCGAGGCATGACCTCTGAAAATGTCCTGTGCTATCTGGCACTAAGATATTAGTAGCAGATCCTTTATGTCCTGCAAGTTGTGAAGAGGGGCCTCCATGGATCGGATTTGTTGTTCCAGCACATCCCACAGCTGCCCAATCGGATTTAGATCTGGGGAATTACGAAGCCAGTGTTAACCCTTTTCTGGATGGATTTGTGCAAATACATTCCAGTGATAGCATTACAAAGTTGCCCTGGCACTCTGAGAGTTTATCAAGTGTTAACAATATGGAAAAAAAAAAAAAAATAGACTTACACAAACACCCAAAGCCACAGGCACTGCAGCTCAGAAACCAAATCCATCCTATGTGTATCTGCGTTAGCCTGAAAGCATTCGATGCAGAAGAGATCGTTAGTATAAGCAAGTATTCAGATTAAATTTACATAAAATTCAATTAACACAATCAGCGGGAACTAAAAAATGGTGTAAGGATGCATTAAAAATAGAAAGCATTTGCCAGGATAACTCATATTAATTTGTGATTGGTGCAATATGTTAATTGAAAGTAATTGTTTTATCACTGAGCGAGAAGGCAGTGTTAGTTCACAGAATATTCATGTATGTATCAATATACACAGCTTTATCAAAGAAGTGGGCTATTAAACCACACGCTGCAATTTACTACAGCAATTGTGTAAAACATTTGAATTATTTATCAGTATTGTTATATATTATGTACATTCTAATTAGTGTAATTACTTACTTTATACGGCACTAGAAGCCCGGTAAATAAACAGAGCTTCAAGTAGATATGTTACCAAAAATCAACCTATCTGGTTTCATAATATTTTTTCGGTATTATCTCCCCATACTGTTGCAACAGGGGGCGAAGGAAAAGCTAAAAGAAAAGTGACTCCTGGACAGGTTTTTTTCAGCTTCCCCTCGTTACTCAGAACTTTGGGTCTCTGTTTTAGGCTTACAGTTTCAGATTTCCAACATCGCGTGACACAACAAAATTTTTTTAGATTTTACGACGACGGTTATTCTAGCTGCAGCCATGCTACGAGTATTATGGTAAACTGGAAGTCTCGCTAATATAAAATGTCAGTTGTTCATTGAAAGCTGCACAATTTCACTAAATCTAACAAAAATGCAATTAAGCATTTAGGATGTAAAAATGGTCTACCCTCCTTTGGAAAGTTAGCACAAGTAATGCTTATCAGAAACGTTATGAAATATTTCTACAGCCGAGAAGCAACAGGCAAGCCTAGAGTAGCCATGTGTATTGCCAATGACCAACTGCATCCGATGCTAGAGCATTTAAAACATGTTTCCAGCCTTATGTTTAAGAGCTTTTCTGGGAAACTCCCACCCTACCTGAACGCAATGCTTTCCCCGGCTGTTCCCACTTCCTATAACCTCCGATCCAGTACCAACACTTTACTTAGTCTACCTCAATACAAAAAGAAAGCAGCCCGATCCTCCTTCTCCTACAGAGCGCCGCAATTGTGGAACGACCTCCCGCACAATTTAAAATCTTCCCTAAGCTTAAAGTCCTTTAAGAGATCCCTCTCTACATACCTCAAAACAGAATGCACATGTCATGGGTGATTATATATTTCCTACCTGTTCTATGTTACATTTTGTATATATTGTATATTAATATTGTTTTTGTATTTTATTGTACCCTAATGTAACAATGCAATGATTTGTGGACCCAGGACATACTTGAAAACGAGAGAAATCTCAATGTATCTTTCCTGGTAAATTATCTTATAAATAAATAAATAAATCATGTTCTCTGGATTGATAAAGCACACTGCCATTTTGGAAATCCAGTTAAAGATCCTGAATTTGGTGGATTCCAACCGGACATTATCTGCCTGACTGTGTAGTACCTGCAGTAACTGCAAATTTTGGAATATGGAGGAGGAATTAAATTTATGGGCTATTTTTTGATAGTTCGGGCTAGGCTTTCTAATTCCAGTGAAGAGATACCTTAATGTTACAACATATAATGACATTCAACTTTGTGCCAATGGTTTGGAGATGGTGTCATGAGTATTCTTCTACAGCCAGTAAACAGCTACATACAGTGAATTAATATCTTTATTTTAACTTCATAAAACATTTTAAGTTGCCATTCTTTAGACTGAATGCACCATATAACCAATGCTTGCTATAGAATGAGGATATTGCACCTTGTCCAAAAACACATGTTTTTAAGTTGTACCTTGTCAAAGATATTCTATTTTTCATGTTTTGTACCATGTTCTCACTAGTGTGCTCAGACAATTAGTTCAGTTACTAAATAACAAAAGCCTATTTATCATGACTTACTAAATCCACCATAAATTACGTGGAGAATCATAGAGGCATCTTAAGGCTCCAAGGTAGGTGGGTTAAGCGGATAAAAAAGACACACAAGGTATATGGGAAGGAACTTATGGTCAAGAATATGGGGAAATGTAATATTTTTAAACATTAATCTGAATTTTTAATCTATAATTTATAAACAAAATATAATGTATATATAATAACTAGTCTACCAATTTTAAAAAAAATATATATGTATATAAACATAGCATACAGGGCCGGCGCTACCATAAGGCGGCCCAGGCGGCCGCCTTAGGGCGCACCGGCCCTGGGGGCGCAAAATCAGGCTGACCGGAAGGAGGGAAGCGCACTGCGCTCCCCTCCAACCAACGACCTATTGTAGCGTGGCCGAGCGCCCGGTTCTGCGGGCGCGCGAGGGAGCACTCTCCCATGTGTGCTTCCTCTTCAGCTCCCTCGCGCGCCGCATACTGATACCGGAGCCGGAAGATGACGTCATCTTCCGGCACCGGCATCCCTACGCGGTGCGCGAGGGAGCTGAAGAGGAAGCACACATGGGAGAGTGCTCCCTCCCTCCATCGCGCGAGTGTGCCCGCCCGCCTGCCAGCCTGCCTACCCGCCAGCCCAGGAGCCCAGCAGCACCACTGGACCCCAGGGAATCCCTTCAGCACTCCAAAAAGGTAAGGAGGCTGGGGGATTAACTTAAAAAAAAAACATGTGTTAGTGTGAGTGTTAGTGTCTGCTAGTGAGTGTCAGTGAGTGTGTCTGCTAGTGTCAGTGAGTGTCTGCTAGTGAGTGTCAGTGAGTGTGTCTGCTAGTGAGTGTTAGTGTGTGTGTCTGCTAGTGAGTGTGTCTGTTAGTGAGTGTCAGTGTGTGTGTCTGCTAGTGAGTGTCAGTGTGTGTGTCTGCTAGTGAGTGTCAGTGTGTGTGTCTGCTAGTGAGTGTCAGTGAGTGTCTGCTAGTGTCAGTGAGTGTGTCTGCTAGTGTCAGTGTGTGTCTGCTAGTGAGTGTCAGTGTGTGTCTGCTAATGAGTGTCAGTGAGTGTGTTACTGTGTGTCTCTTACTGAGTGTGTTTGTGTATTAGTGAGTCTGTTTGATGTCTGTTAGTGAGTGTGTGTTTGTCAGTGAGAATGTATGTTTTGTAAGTGAGTGTGTATGTCTGTCTGTCGCTGAGTGTGTCTGTCAGTAAATGTGTGTCTGTTAGCTGGTGTGTATGCATCTGTTCGTGAGAGTGTGTGTGTGTCTTCAGCACTTACCTTTCTCTAGCGCCGGACTCCCTTGGCGCTAGGGATCCCTCCGCCTCTCAGCTCCGAATGCTCTTGCCGCGCACGCATTCAAACCGCCCATAGGAAAGCATTACTCAATGCTTTCCTATGGACGTTCAGTGTTTTAGAATAGCGGAAGCTCCTCTAGCGGCTGTCAGTGAGACATCCACTAGAGGCTGGATTAACCCTCGGTGAAACATAGCAGTTTCTCTGAAACTGCTATGTTTTCAGCTGCAGGGTTAAAACTAGAGGGACCTGACACCCAGACCACTTCATTGAGCTGATGTGATCTGGGTGTCTGTAGTGGTCCTTTAAGTGTGTGTGCATCTTCATGCACTGGCGTACATACCGCGGTCGCAGGGGTCACAGCCCTGCAATCCCTGCGACCAGGTGCCCGCCGCCATGTGTTGCGGCCCCGGCCCGCGCAGAGTAAGCGCGGGGGGGGGGGGGGCATGGATCAATTTGCGCACTGGGGCCCCATGGGTCATGTGTACGCCACTGCACCTACCCTGGTGTCTGCCGCAGGCTGTGTGGAGGGGGCGAGGATATGAATGACATCATGGCGCCCTGTGATAGGGCTGGGCTGCAGGACAGGACTCCAAGGAGCCAGACAGCATGCATCCAGGGGACAAGATTGAACTGATGTAAGTATGTAATTGTGTATGTCTCTGTATGTATGTATGTATGTCTCTGTATGTATGTATTTATGTATGTCTCTGTATGTATGTATGTATGTCTCTGTATGTATGTATGTATGTATGTATATAGGTCTTTGTATGCCTGTATGTCTCTGTATGCCTGTATGTCTCTGTATGCCTCTATGTCTCTGTACAAAATGTATGTGTCTGTATGTTTCTGTATGCCTGTATGTCTCTGTATGTACAAATTTATGTGTCTGTATGCCTGTATGTATCTGTATGTACAAATGTATGTGTCTGTATGCCTGTATGCCTTTGTACGTATGTGTCTGTATGCCTGTATGTCTCTGTATACCTGTATATATGTATGTCTCTGTATGATGGTATGTCTCTGTATGCGTGTATGTCTTTGTATGCCTGTATGTATGTATGTGTCTGTATGCCTGGATGTCTCTGTATGTATGTTTCTGTATGTATGTATGTATGTATGTATGTGTCTGTATGACGGTATGCCTCTGTATGTATGTCTTTATATGCCTGCATGTCTCTGTATGCATGTATGTCTCTGTCTGTGTCTGTATGTCTCTGTATGATTATTTCTGTGTTTGTATGAACCTTATTTTAAACGAGGGTGGGGGGCACCAAAATGCATCTTCGCCTGTGTAACTAAAAATCCTAGCACCGGTCCTGATAGCATAGTACTGTTTTTAAAACAAAAGCATGCTGATAATCATGATTCTTCCCATGTGTCACATGTCTAAATTCTAGAATTAATCACACACACACACACAAAAAAAAAAAAGAGTATAAAATGTTTCAGTTCTGTTGATGGTGGAGCTCCGTGAATATCTGAATTCTTTTCTGTTTACATTTCTGCTCGCAATACACATTTTGTTTCTGTTTTCTGTTGTGTTTCTTGTCTATGTGACTCAGAGAGGGCAGCGACAACACTGGCACACACTCGCCATGCGAGGCTCAATGTCATATCTTTCCAGCATTAAATCATGCTCCGCTAGCCCTTGGCATCTGTGAGTTGGGGAGGACGTAATACGTTTCCTATAATGTGCTCACACCAGCTGCATCAGTCACAGCAGACCGTCCTTTATGATAGATGGCAAAGCCTAGTACAGTGAAACACATAAGGTGATCAGCTGTTTTATATCTTGCCATGCCACTTCCACAAGCATTTAATATAAATCCTAACGGGCTCTGCTCTTGGTTTTTTTTGTACACAAACAAGATGGAGTACTGTATTTATGCTTTCACTCTATCGTTCATATCCTCTGTTATTCTACTCGTTGCTCACCGAATTCACATATATTTGATTTCTTTACCCATCCCTGTTTCTCTCAATGTTTACCTTCCCCTAATAGAAGAGTTTACTCTTCGAATATGATAAAGCCCATAGATAAAAAGAATGTATAGATCATCAATAAAATGTCATTGATTATATTTTTTAATTGCAACAACCAAGAGGTTCCTAAGTGCTGTACATTAGTTAAAACATTACTAAGATTGATTTCTGCAGAGAACTTTATATAATAATATAAGTTTATATAATTAAATAGACATATCCTCACCCACCATTAGGGACTGACACACTTAAATGCCATAAAGCAAAATATTACAAAGTTGGCATTGGTCACCTAATTGCATGGTGTCACAAAAAGAAAAAGCACCTAGAATCAGCCAGGCTTCAAATAATTTTTTGTGAAGATTCACAAAAAAAAAAAAGAAAACCAAAAAACATTTTATGGAATCTAACAGAACATCCATACATGAATGCCTTGTCTTACAGCTTGTTAGCACATGGGAAATGTAATTTTTAGACCTCACCTGGGAATCAGGCAGAAGCTTAAGTTTACTTACAGCAGTTACATTTGGTGTAGAGTTTGCATTGTAAGAAAATAAAATGATCACTACCATCTAATCAATTTGGTAGAACAACTGCATGGATTTGGTATATCATTTGTTCATGTAGTCATTATGACTTTCACATACGCACGCAAAAACACAACGCACTAGCGAACTATTTATTAAAAATGTGTTTAAAAAATAAAAATGCTTGACGATGGAAAAAAATTTTTTGGGGGGGAAAGGAAGGTGTAGACCCTGTGAAATCAACACATACGCATCATTGACAAAAATACTTTACAAAAACCATCTATTAACTCCTCATGGTGAGTTCGTATTGATGACGACCTAGCATTTTAAGATTCTGGATTCATATATTCCACTTTAGTTTGACATTTTAATTTATTTAGAGTTTCAGATAGCCATAAATAAAAAATATCTGAAGCTTAGCAGAAATTCTCATTAGCCTCTCTCCCCCTACATCTCATCTCTAAGTCACAAACAGGTTTCTTCAGAGGATTAAAAAAATAAATAGATTTTTAAAACTGTATCTGTCATGGTGCATGGATTTACATTAAAGTTCAAATTTTGATCAATTTGTTTCTAGATTTTAATCACATGCCCTTGAAAATGGGGTTCTCTCCCTCACCTGCCAATCAATCATTGGTATTAGACGTGTATACTGGCAGTACAAAAGGGTTAAGCTAAGGGATGAGTGACGGGGAGAGCAGGAGAACCCTCCATTCGTTGGTTCTCCGCTCGATGTCACTCTAATATCCCCCTAGCAAGAATTTACACACTTTCAGCGGGACTATGGGACACTCTGATGCCAATGTGCTGGCAGTTAAGTCAGCGTGTTGGCATCATCAGAGAGGGTTGGCCCCGCACTGAGGATGGGTTTTACAGCCTTGCATTGCCCACGGTCCCTCTATCATTAGCGGCGCTGGAGTGAGGAGCAGAACGTTGAGAACTGCTATAACAGCTCCAAAAGCACATATTTAATGTATCATACCTTGGGAGCTGTTATATTTTGAGGTGAACCTGTCATGACAGGCTCACTTTAATTCTTAATTTAATAGGATAACATAAATGTTAATACTGATATTTCATATGTGCTGGTTATAAAAAAAAGATATAAAATACCAAACAGAGCCAATTTCCTTAAATCCCTGCATCCTGTCTCCAGATAAAACTTTACATTTGATAGGTAAAAAAAAAAAACAAAAAAAAAGATTAAAAAAAAAACACGATTTGAATAAAACGGTGTTTGTAAAACCAGACGAAAACTGGTTGGAAAAATAGGGTTAAAGAAAATAAATTCTTGTAAGTAATGTTATTTCTTAATAAAATCACATGTTTTCTCCCAATATGATGTAAAACAGCAGCACAGCAGAAATTTAGGTTATTTATGGTACACATGCGGAGTACGGCAGGTTTTCTTGTAAATGTCATCTTATTCAAATTCCCGTTTCTTCCAGAACCCACACCAAGTCTATGGAGATTATGTTTATAAAATATCGTATGGATTTTATTTTTTTAGTTTCAATACATTTATCTTTTTTTTCCTACATTATTATTTTGTTGATTTGGCACTTTACACTTGTATTGTTCTCTCACTTAATATCAAAAGATGCAAGCAATGCATAAACTTCACTACTGTCGGAGGAAATTAAAACAAGTTCATATGTCTTTTGGGAAGAGAATGAGTCTTAAAAATGTCACAAATTGCGTGACTAATGTAGCGTATGTTACATTAAGTAGATAAAATAAATAGAGTTACCGTATATACTCGAGTATAAGCCGACCCGAATATAAGCCGAGGCCCCTAATTTTATCCCAAAAAACTGGGAAAACTTATTGACTCGAGTATAAGACTAGGGTGGGAAATGCAGCAGCTACTGGTAAATTTCTAAATAAAATTAGATCCTAAAAAAAATATATTAATTGAATATTTATTTACAGTGTGTGTATAATGAATGCAGTGTGTGCGTATGTGTGTGTGTATGAGTGCAGCGTGTGTGTATGAGTGCAGTGTGTGTATGAGTGCAGTGTGTGTGTGCATGAATGCAGTGTGTGTGTGCGCATGAATGCAGTGTGTGAATGCAGTGTGTGCAGGGCCGGTGCAAGGATATTTGCCGCCGTAGGCAAAAAAAATTTTGCCGCCCCCTCCCCCCCCCATATGTCCTGACTTCCCCTCCTCCTCCCTCAGTGGTCCTTACCTCCCCACCCCCGTGTTCCTTCACCCCCCCCCCAGTGGTCCTGACTCACCCCTCCCCTAGTGGTCCTTACCCTCCCCTCCCCTAGTGGTCCTTACTTCCCCCTCCCCTCCCATAGTGGTCCTTATCCCACCCCCTCCCTCTCATAGTGGTCCTTATCCCCCTTCTCCCTCCCATAGTGTTCCTTATCCCCCCCCATCCCTCCCATAGTGGTCCATATACCCCCCCCTCCCTCCCATAATGGTCCTTATACCCCCTCCCTCCCATAGTGGTCCTTATCCCACCCCCTCCCATAGTGGTCCTTATACCCCCCCTCCCTCCCATAGTGGTCCTTATACCCCCCTCCCTCCAATAGTGGTCCTTATCCCCCCCTCCCTCCCATAGTGGTCCTTATCCCCCCCTCCCTCCCATAGTGGTCCTTATACCCCCCTCCCTCCCATAGTGGTCCTTATCCCCCCCTCCCTCCCATAGTGGTTCTTATACCCCCCTCCCTCCCATAGTGGTCCTTATACCCCCCCTCCCTCCCATAGTGGTCCTTATCCCCCCCTCCCTCCCATAGTGGTCCTTACCCCCCCCCCTCCCTCCCATAGTGGTCCTTATCCCCCCCCCCTCCCTCCCATAGGGGTCCTTATACCCCCCTCCCTCCCATAGCGGTCCTTATACCCCCCTCCCTCCCATAGTGGTCCTTAACCCACCCCCTCCCTCCCATAGTGGTCCTTATACCCCCCCCCCTCCCATAGTGGTCCTTATACCCCTTTTTTTATTATTATTATTTTTTTTTTTATTATTTTATTTATTTTTTTTTTTTCGTCCCCCCTCCCTGCTTGATATATGGCAGGGAGGGGGGCTCTCCTTCCCTGGTGGTCCAGTGGCAGTTCAGTGGGGGAGAGGGGGGCTGGCAGAGCTGTACTTACCTTTCCTGCAGCTCCTGTCAGCTCTCTCCTCCTCTGCGCCGTCCGTTCTGCTCTTCTGTCAGCTCCCAGTGTAAATCTCGCGAGAGCCGCGGCTCTCGCGAGACTTACACTGGGAGCTGACCGAGGTGCTGAACGGACGGCGCGGAGGAGGAGAGAGCTGACAGGAGCTGCAGGAAAGGTAAGTACAGCTCTGCCAGCCCCCCTCTCCCCCCAGTCTGTATTATGGCAATGCAAATTGCCATAATACAGACTCTGACTCGAGTATAAGCCGAGTTGGGGTTTTTCAGCCCAAAACATGGGCTGAAAAACTCGGCTTATACTCGAGTATATACGGTAACCCCTTACTAATACACATAACCACAAGAACAGACCTTTCCCAAACTCCACTACGTAGAAATGCAATTCTAGGGGTATCCCCCAAACCCTATGTTTCGCTAGCATTTCCATGGTAACAGAGGCTTTTGCGTCAAACTCCACAAACCAACATAGTTCTATCTTGACATTCAGTTTATCTTGACATTCTCTCAGTTTAGTGAATCTGTTCGTGGAAGCCAAGGGATGCATTATAGAAATGTATGCAGACAGAGAACATAAACATAGACCTCTATTTTCTAAAAAAAACTACAAAAAAATAAAAAATCCCCCAACCTGCCAAGATGTTGATGGGGGTTGAGGGATTCCCCCCTCTCCATAGAATAATAAGTGTGTAAAGCAGTGAAAATAAAAGGTGTATACAGTGTAAACAATGCAGACAAGTGTGGTAGCTACAGTGCTACAGACCACCTGAGTGGGAAACCCCTCACACCACTCTATATAACATGAATAAATACATACAAAAGGTGGTAATTCACACTTCCGGTTATATCTGTAAAAAATAAATATAACACACACAATAGTGTAATACAGTTGGTGTAACTGGACAGTGCCGAATTCTCAAAGTGAGGTACTCACAAACGTGGAGCCAATGACGTGTGGCTCTCACTAATATCGCCTTGGGACGTTTTTGGGAGGAAGTCCCTCTCCTGCCTGGCTCGCTGCTCCCACTTGACTTCCACACAATTCCACGATGGGTTGGTATACTCAATTTCTCAGGAACAATAGCTAAATAAATCAGGCTCTTTGAAGAGTGAGCAGAAAGCGGACCATATGGTCCGCTTTCTGCTCACTCTTCAAAGAGCCTGATTTATTTAGCTATTGTTCCTGAGAAATTGAGTATACCAACCCATCGTGGAATTGTGTGGAAGTCAAGTGGGAGCAGCGAGCCAGGCAGGAGAGGGACTTCCTCCCAAAAACGTCCCAAGGCGATATTAGTGAGAGCCACACGTCATTGGCTCCACGTTTGTGAGTACCTCACTTTGAGAATTCGGCACTGTCCAGTTACACCAACTGTATTACACTATTGTGTGTGTTATATTTATTTTTTACAGATATAACCGGAAGTGTGAATTACCACCTTTTGTATGTATTTATAAGTGTGTAAAGGGCTAAAGAAAAGTCAGTATAGATTAAGAATTCTTATTGCATTTCTGTTCTCTGGCTATGTATGTGCTGAATGTAAATGAACAAGGAATTAATTAAAATCCCGGAGAATTCTCTCGTTATAAAGATGATCATATCTAAGATGATTTTCTTAAATTGCCAGAAAATAAATCTCTCAGCATTTGACAATTATGAAATAAACAGCTTTAGGACTTGCACATGGGTTTATTAAATGGAGAAACTATTTAGATTTTTATTCTTTTCAAATAAGTGAACAAATTACGGGAGTCCAGTAATATCTGGGAGGGGGAATAATTTAACACCCCCGATCAATGTCATGTGGATATATCTATTCATTTATTCATATTATTCAATATAAATGTGTTATGATTTCTTCCCTACACTTGCAAATAATACAGCTCACATCCTGACCCACTTTTCTGTTCATTGCTTCTTGTTTTATATACTTTATTTTGCTGAAATGTTTTATTTGTGAACAGTGTGTCCTCATTTTAGTTTTACAAAAAGTGCAGATTTCAATAAAAAAATGACACTCTCATAAATTAACCTCGTTAAACCCCCCTCGCTGTCAATCAGACAGTCGGTCCTGTTACTTCCTGGTTGGTTAGCTCAGTGGAGCTAAACTCAAGAGGCAGCAATTGCACAGAGCACCTGCCTTGCAAAGTCTTCTCATTGAGCTGCATTGGGAATAATGATGTACCGAACTGTTCGCTGGCGAATAGTTCCTGGCGAACATAGCGTGTTCGCGTTCGCCACGACGGGCGAACACATGCGCGGTTCAATCCGCCCCCTATTCGTCATCATTGAGTAAACTTTGACCCTGTGCCTCACGGTCAGCAGACACATTCCAGCAAATTAGCAGCAGACCCTCCCTTCTAGACCGTCCCACCTCCTGTACAGCATCCATTTTAGATTCATTCTGAAGCTGCATTCTTAGATAGAGGAGGGAAAGTGTAGCTGCTGCTCATTTGATAGGGAAATTGATAGCTAGGCTAGGGTATTCAGTGTCCACTACAGTCATGAAGGACTCATCTGATCTCTGCTGTAAAGACAGGACCCCAAAAAGCAATTTTTAGGGCTAGAACATCAGTCTGCTTTTTTTTTTTCTCTGTGTAATGTAATTGCAGTTGCCTGCCTGCCAGCTTCTGTGTCAGGCTCACAGTGGATACTATGCCCACTTGCCCAGTGCCACCACTCATATCTGGTGTCACAATAGCTTAAGCTTGCATTTAAAAACAAAAAAAAACGTTTTCACTGTAATAGATTGAATAGCAGTTAGTTGTCTGCAAGCATCTGGGTGTCAGGCCTTCAGCGTGTACTCTGCCAACCTCTGCCAGTGTACTTTGCCACTCATATCTGGTGTCACTATAGCGTGCCTTTAAAAAGAAAAAACGTTTTTCACTGTAAGCAGGGGCGGACTGACCACTCGGGCACATCGGTCATGGACCGAGGGCCCGAGACAGCCAGGGGCCCGGCCGCACAGCCATGCTCCAGCTGGAGAGATCAGAGATCTCTCCAACTGGAACGGCAACAAAAATAAAACAATTTCATTGATAGGTTGTGGGGCCCCTGATGGAGTGCTGTGCCCCACAACCTACCGCTCTGCATGTCACCCACCCCCTCCCCCCATCCTCAAAGGAGACCTGGCAGCTTCACCTCCTCTCTGCCAGGTCTCCTTCTCCTGTCCCTCGCGGCTGTGTGATGGGAGGGGACAGGAAGTGACATCACTTCCTGTTTACTCCTCTCACACAGAGCCCGATCAGCAGGGGAAGGAGCAGCAGCCTGGGAGAGAAGAGGAAGCAGAGAGAAAGGTAGGCACTAATCACCCTTCCCCCCTCCCACTGTGTCCCTAATCACCCCCCCCCCATCACTACTCACCCCCCTGTCACTAGTCACCCCCCTGTGTCACTACTCACCCCCCTGTGTCACTAGTCACCCCCCCTGTGTCACTAGTCCCCCCTGTGTCACTAGTCACCCCTCCCTGTGTCACTACTCACCCCCGTGTCACTACTCACCCCCGTGTCACTAGTCACCCCCCTGTGTCACTACTCACCCCCCCTGTGTCACCACTCACCCCCCCACTGTGTCACTACTCACCCCCACTGTGTCACTAGTCACCCCCCCGTGTCACTAGTCACCCCCTCACTATGTCACTAGTCACCCCCCCACTGTGTCACTAGTCACCCCCCACTGTGTCACTAGTCACCCCCCCTCACTGTGTCACTAGTCACCCCCCCACTGTGTCACTAGTCACCCCCTCCCACTGTGTCCCTAATCACCCCTCCGTCACTACTCACCCCACGTCACTACTCACCCCCCGTCACTAGTCACTCCCCCGTCACTACTCACCCCCCTCTGTCACTACTCACCCCCCCTGTGTCACTACTCACCCTCCCTGTGTCACTAGTCACCCCCCCTGTCACTAGTCACCCCCCGTGTCACTAGTCACCCCCTGTCACTAGTCACCCCACTGTGTCACTAGTCACCCCCACTGTGTCACTAGTCACCCCTCCCTGTCACTAGTCACCC
Organism: Pelobates fuscus; assembly: GCF_036172605.1. Lineage (NCBI taxonomy): Eukaryota > Metazoa > Chordata > Amphibia > Anura > Pelobatidae > Pelobates > Pelobates fuscus. The sequence continues at coordinate 431,514,934 of NC_086318.1, read as the reverse complement.
CTCCCTGTCACTAGTCACCACCCCTGTCACTAGTCATCCCCTCACTGTGTCACTAGTCACCCCCCACTGTGTCACTAGTCACCCCCCCACTGTGTCACTAGTCACCCCCTCACTGTGTCACTAGTAACCCCCCTCACTGTGTCACTAGTCACCCCCTTCACTGTCACTAGTCACCCCCCCACTGTGTCACTAGTCACCCTCCCTCACTGTGTCCCTAGTCACCCCCTCCCTCTGTGTCACTTGTCACCTCAGTCACTAGTCACCCTCCCTCTGTCACTAGTCACCCCCTCCCTCACTCTGTCACTAGTCACCCCCTCACTCTGTCACTAGTCACCCCTCCCTCTGTCAATAGTCACTCCCTCCCTAAGTCTGTCACCCCCTCCATCCCTCTGTCGCTATGTCACCCCCACCCGCCCTCTGTCACTAGTCACCCCTTCCTCCCTCTGTCACTGTGTCACCCCACCCTCTGTCACTAGTCACCCCACCTGTGTCACTACTCACCCCCCCGTGTCACTACTCACCCCCGTGTCACTAGTCACCCCCTGTGTCACTACTCACCCCCCCGTGTCACCACTCACCCCCCCACTGTGTCACTACTCACCCCCCACTGTGTCACTAGTCACCCCCCTGTGTCACTAGTCACCCCCCTCACTGTGTCACTAGTCACGCCCCTCACTGTGTCACTAGTCACCCCCCCACTGTGTCACTAGTCACCCCCCTCACTGTGTCACTAGTCACCCCCCACTGTGTCACTAGTCACCCCCCTCCCACTGTGTCCCTAATCACCCCTCCGTCACTACTCACCCCACGTCACTACTCACCCCCCGTCACTAGTCACTCCCCGTCACTAGTCACCCCCCCCGTGTCACTACTCACCCCCCCGTGTCACTACTCACCCTCCCTGTGTCACTAGTCACCCCCCTGTCACTAGTCACCCCACCGTGTCACTAGTCACCCCCCGTCACTAGTCACCCCACTGTGTCACTAGTCACCACTCCCTGTCACAAGTCACCCCTCCCTGTCACTAGTCACAACCCCTGTCACTAGTCACCCCCCCACTGTGTCACTAGTCACCCCCCCACTGTGTCACTAGTCACCCCCCTCACTGTGTCACTAGTAACCCCCCTCACTGTGTCACTAGTCACCCCCTTCACTGTTACTAGTCACCCCCCCACTGTGTCACTAGTCACCCTCCCTCACTGTGCCCTTAGTCACCCCTCCCTCTGTGTCACTTGTCACCTCAGTCACTAGTCACCCTCCCTCTGTCACTAGTCACTCCCTCCCTCACTCTGTCACTAGTCACCCCCTCCCTCACTCTGTCACTAGTCACCCCTCCCTCTGTCACTAGTCACTCCCTCCCTAAGTCTGTCACCCCCTCCCTCCCTCTGTCGCTATGTCACCCCCACCCGCCCTCTGTCACTAGTCACCCCTTCCTCCCTCTGTCACTGTGTCACCCCCACCCTCTGTCACTAGTCACCCCTCCATCTGTCACTAGTCTCTCTCTGTCACTAGTCACGTCCTCCCTCTGTCACCATGTCACCCCCTCCCTCACTGTGTCACGTCCTCCCTCACTCTGTCACTGTGTCACCCCCTCCCTCACTCTGTCACTAGTCACCCTCTCCCTCACTCTGTCACTAGTCACCCCCTCCCTCACTCTGTCACTAGTCACCCCCTCCCTCCCTCTGTCACTAGTCACTCCCTCCCTAAGTCTGTCACCCCCTCCCTCCCTCTGTCGCTATGTCACCCCCACCCGCCCTCTGTCACTAGTCACCCCTTCCTCCCTCTGTCACTGTGTCACCCCCACCCTCTGTCACTAGTCACCCCTCCATCTGTCACTAGTCTCTCTCTGTCACTAGTCACGTCCTCCCTCTGTCACCATGTCACCCCCTCCCTCACTGTGTCACGTCCTCCCTCACTCTGTCACTGTGTCACCCCCTCCCTCACTCTGTCACTAGTCACCCTCTCCCTCACTCTGTCACTAGTCACCCCCTCCCTCACTCTGTCACTAGTCACCCCCTCCCTCCCTCTGTCACTAGTCACTCCCTCCCTAAGTCTGTCACCCCCTCCCTCCCTCTGTCGCTATGTCACCCCCACCCGCCCTCTGTCACTAGTCACCCCTTCCTCCCTCTGTCACTGTGTCACCCCCACCCTCTGTCACTAGTCACCCCTCCCTCTGTCACCATGTCACCCCCTCCCTCACTGTGTCACGTCCTCCCTCACTCTGTCACTGTGTCACCCCCTCCCTCACTCTGTCACTAGTCACCCTCTCCCTCACTCTGTCACTAGTCATCCCCTCCCTCACTCTGTCACTAGTCATCCCCTGCTTCACTCTGTCACTAGTCACCCCCTCCCTCACTCTGTCACTAGTCATCCCCTCCCTCACTCTGTCACTAGTCACCCACTCACTCTAGTGACAGAGTGAGGGAGGGGATGACTAGTGACAGAGTTAGGGAGGGAGTGACTAGTGACAGTGGGAAGGAGGGGGTGACTAGTGACAGAGGGAGGGAATGGGTGACTAGCGTGAGGGACACAGAGTGAGGGAGGTAATGGGTGACACAGTGACAGAGGGAGGGGGTGACTAGTGACAGATTGCGGGAGTGGGTGACTAGTGACAGAGTGAGGGGGTGACTAGTGACAGAGTTAGGGAGGGAGTGACTAGTGACAGAGGGAGGGATGGGGTGACTAGTGACAGTCACCACCTCCCTCACTCTGTCACTAGTCACCATCTCCCTCACTCTGTCACTGTGTCACCCCCTCCCTCTGTCACTAGTCACCCACTGCCGCACTCTGTCACTAGTCACCCCCTCCCTCTGTCACTGTGTCACCCATTACCTCCCTCACTCTGTCACTAATCACCCCCTCACTCTGTCACTAGTCACCCTCTCCCCCACTCTGTCACTAGTCACCCCCTTCCTCACTCTGTCACTAGTCACCCCCTTCCTCACTCTGTCACTAGTCACCCCCTCTCTCACTCTGTCACCAGTCATCCCTTCCTTCCCTCACTCTGTCACCAGTCATCCCTTCCCTCACTCTGTCACCAGTCATCCCCTCACTCTGTCACCAGTCACCCCTTCCTTCCGTCACAGTGACAGAGTTAGGGAGGGAGTGACTAGTGACAGAGGGAGAGAGGGGGTGACACAGTGACAGAGTGAGGGGGTGACTAGTGACAGAGTGAGGGGGTGACTAGTGACAGAGTGAGGGGGTGACTAGTGAGAGTGAGGGAGGGGGTGACTAGTGAGGGAGGGGGTGACTAGTGACAGAGCGGGTGACACAGTGACAGAGTTAGGGAGGGAGTGACTAGTGACAGAGAGAGGGATGAGGTGACTAGTGACAGTCACCCCCTCCCTCACTCTGTCACTGGTCACTACCTCACTCTGTCACCAGTCATCCCATCACTCTGTCACCAGTCATCCCCTCACTCTGTCACCAGTCATCCCTTCCCTCCCTCACTTTGCCACTAGTCATCTCTTCCCTCCCTCACTCTGCCACTAGTCACCCATTCTCTCAATCTGTCACTAGTCACCCCCCCACTGTGTCACTAGTCACCCTCCCTCACTGTGTCCCTAGTCACCCCCTCCCTCTGTGTCACTTGTCACCTCAGTCACTAGTCACCCTCCCTCTGTCACTAGTCACCCCCTCCCTCACTCTGTCACTAGTCACCCCCTCACTCTGTCACTAGTCACCCCTCCCTCTGTCAATAGTCACTCCCTCCCTAAGTCTGTCACCCCCTCCATCCCTCTGTCGCTATGTCACCCCCACCCGCCCTCTGTCACTAGTCACCCCTTCCTCCCTCTGTCACTGTGTCACCCCACCCTCTGTCACTAGTCACCCCACCTGTGTCACTACTCACCCCCCCGTGTCACTACTCACCCCCGTGTCACTAGTCACCCCCTGTGTCACTACTCACCCCCCCGTGTCACCACTCACCCCCCCACTGTGTCACTACTCACCCCCCACTGTGTCACTAGTCACCCCCCTGTGTCACTAGTCACCCCCCTCACTGTGTCACTAGTCACGCCCCTCACTGTGTCACTAGTCACCCCCCCACTGTGTCACTAGTCACCCCCCTCACTGTGTCACTAGTCACCCCCCACTGTGTCACTAGTCACCCCCCTCCCACTGTGTCCCTAATCACCCCTCCGTCACTACTCACCCCACGTCACTACTCACCCCCCGTCACTAGTCACTCCCCGTCACTAGTCACCCCCCCCGTGTCACTACTCACCCCCCCGTGTCACTACTCACCCTCCCTGTGTCACTAGTCACCCCCCTGTCACTAGTCACCCCACCGTGTCACTAGTCACCCCCCGTCACTAGTCACCCCACTGTGTCACTAGTCACCACTCCCTGTCACAAGTCACCCCTCCCTGTCACTAGTCACAACCCCTGTCACTAGTCACCCCCCCACTGTGTCACTAGTCACCCCCCCACTGTGTCACTAGTCACCCCCCTCACTGTGTCACTAGTAACCCCCCTCACTGTGTCACTAGTCACCCCCTTCACTGTTACTAGTCACCCCCCCACTGTGTCACTAGTCACCCTCCCTCACTGTGCCCTTAGTCACCCCTCTCTCTGTGTCACTTGTCACCTCAGTCACTAGTCACCCTCCCTCTGTCACTAGTCACTCCCTCCCTCACTCTGTCACTAGTCACCCCCTCCCTCACTCTGTCACTAGTCACCCCTCCCTCTGTCACTAGTCACTCCCTCCCTAAGTCTGTCACCCCCTCCCTCCCTCTGTCGCTATGTCACCCCCACCCGCCCTCTGTCACTAGTCACCCCTTCCTCCCTCTGTCACTGTGTCACCCCCACCCTCTGTCACTAGTCACCCCTCCATCTGTCACTAGTCTCTCTCTGTCACTAGTCACGTCCTCCCTCTGTCACCATGTCACCCCCTCCCTCACTGTGTCACGTCCTCCCTCACTCTGTCACTGTGTCACCCCCTCCCTCACTCTGTCACTAGTCACCCTCTCCCTCACTCTGTCACTAGTCACCCCCTCCCTCACTCTGTCACTAGTCACCCCCTCCCTCCCTCTGTCACTAGTCACTCCCTCCCTAAGTCTGTCACCCCCTCCCTCCCTCTGTCGCTATGTCACCCCCACCCGCCCTCTGTCACTAGTCACCCCTTCCTCCCTCTGTCACTGTGTCACCCCCACCCTCTGTCACTAGTCACCCCTCCCTCTGTCACCATGTCACCCCCTCCCTCACTGTGTCACGTCCTCCCTCACTCTGTCACTGTGTCACCCCCTCCCTCACTCTGTCACTAGTCACCCTCTCCCTCACTCTGTCACTAGTCATCCCCTCCCTCACTCTGTCACTAGTCATCCCCTGCTTCACTCTGTCACTAGTCACCCCCTCCCTCACTCTGTCACTAGTCATCCCCTCCCTCACTCTGTCACTAGTCACCCACTCACTCTAGTGACAGAGTGAGGGAGGGGATGACTAGTGACAGAGTTAGGGAGGGAGTGACTAGTGACAGTGGGAAGGAGGGGGTGACTAGTGACAGAGGGAGGGAATGGGTGACTAGCGTGAGGGACACAGAGTGAGGGAGGTAATGGGTGACACAGTGACAGAGGGAGGGGGTGACTAGTGACAGATTGCGGGAGTGGGTGACTAGTGACAGAGTGAGGGGGTGACTAGTGACAGAGTTAGGGAGGGAGTGACTAGTGACAGAGGGAGGGATGGGGTGACTAGTGACAGTCACCACCTCCCTCACTCTGTCACTAGTCACCATCTCCCTCACTCTGTCACTGTGTCACCCCCTCCCTCTGTCACTAGTCACCCACTGCCGCACTCTGTCACTAGTCACCCCCTCCCTCTGTCACTGTGTCACCCATTACCTCCCTCACTCTGTCACTAATCACCCCCTCACTCTGTCACTAGTCACCCTCTCCCCCACTCTGTCACTAGTCACCCCCTTCCTCACTCTGTCACTAGTCACCCCCTTCCTCACTCTGTCACTAGTCACCCCCTCTCTCACTCTGTCACCAGTCATCCCTTCCTTCCCTCACTCTGTCACCAGTCATCCCTTCCCTCACTCTGTCACCAGTCATCCCCTCACTCTGTCACCAGTCACCCCTTCCTTCCGTCACAGTGACAGAGTTAGGGAGGGAGTGACTAGTGACAGAGGGAGAGAGGGGGTGACACAGTGACAGAGTGAGGGGGTGACTAGTGACAGAGTGAGGGGGTGACTAGTGACAGAGTGAGGGGGTGACTAGTGAGAGTGAGGGAGGGGGTGACTAGTGAGGGAGGGGGTGACTAGTGACAGAGCGGGTGACACAGTGACAGAGTTAGGGAGGGAGTGACTAGTGACAGAGAGAGGGATGAGGTGACTAGTGACAGTCACCCCCTCCCTCACTCTGTCACTGGTCACTACCTCACTCTGTCACCAGTCATCCCATCACTCTGTCACCAGTCATCCCCTCACTCTGTCACCAGTCATCCCTTCCCTCCCTCACTTTGCCACTAGTCATCTCTTCCCTCCCTCACTCTGCCACTAGTCACCCATTCTCTCAATCTGTCACTAGTCACCCCCTCTCCCTCCCTCTGTCACTAGTCACTCACTCCCTCACTCTGTCACCAGTCACCCCCTTCACTGTGTCTCCCACTCACTCTGCCACCACTCAACTCCTCCCTCACTCTGCCACCAGGTACCCCCTCAATCTGCCACCTGTCACAACCTCCCACACTCTTCCACCTGTCACCTTCTCCCTCACACACTCTGTCACCTGTCACATACGCATTCACACTGACACTATATACAAAAAAAGCACATGTAGTCATCCAGACATGCACAAGTGCATTCACACAGACTCAAATACAAACATCAAAAAATACTCTGACCATCTGGATAAAATACCCAGATGTAGGGAGTATGTTCTGGAATAATAGAATTGAGATCCTCAAAATAATTACAATAATCTAAGAGTAAATAGTAGTGTAGCATAGATTAACCAAAATTGGTGGTAATTTTAATTATTTTGAGGATCTCAATTCTATTATTCCAGAACATACTCCCTACATCTGGGTATTTTATCCAGATGGTCAGAGTATTTTTTTGTTGTTTGTATTTGAGTCTGTGTGAATGCACTTGTGCATGTATTTTTTGTTGTCTCGTAAATAGGGGTTAAGCCGCAGGACACCTCTGGAGTGTCCATTGAGGTGTATTTCTACCAGTTGAGAGGGGTTCCAACTTTAGGACCCACCGACACTGGTAGATTTCTTAATCTTGGTATATCAAATACAAACAGGCATTAATACACAGGTCTTCACAATATACACATCCAAAGGAATGCTGTATTATGAGTTATATTTAACATTTATTTAATGCACATATATTTGGCCTTCAAAGGGCCTGGGATCTAATTTTGCCCGGGGGCCCCAAAGTACGTGTACTCTGCCAACCTCTGCCACTGCACAGTGCCACTTTCTGGTTGCACAGTAGCTTGCACGCATAGTACCACTAATTAAAAAAAAAGGCAGGCCACCCCGCAGGGGCCATCGTGGTCGTGGTGCTGTGATTCCCTTTTGCCCTAGAATAATGCCCAGTTTTCAGAGGCCATGTACCCTGAACTTGAAAAGTTCTGAGGACATAGTTGACTGGCTAACACAGGACACCCAATCTTCTACAGCTTCCGCTCGGAACCTTGACGCACCATCCTCCTCCAGCTTAGCTTCGGGCACCTCTCAAGATACCACTCACCCGCCTGCCGCCACCACCAACACTAGCACCACAGCCGCTTCACTTGGTATGTCAGAGGAGTTATTTACACATTCGTTTGAAGAAATAAGTGATGCGCAACCATTATTGCCAGAGGATGTAGATAACAGGGATATATCTCAGGCAAGCAGCATTACACACATGGACGTATGGTGTGATGATGATGATGTTGTACCCGCTGCTGCTTCCTTTGCTGAGTTGTCAGATACAAGTGAAGCGGTTGATGATGACGATGCGTCCATGGATGTCACGTGGGTGCCCGCTCGGCAAGAAGAAGAACAGGGCGAAAGTTCAGATGGGGAGACAGAGAGGAGGAGGAGGAGACGAGTTGGAAGCAGGGGGAGGTCGTCGCAAGGAGCTAGTGGCACAGTCAGACAGTATGCGTCGGCAACCGGGGGATCAGCCCGACAGCACGCCAATCAACGCATGCTGTGTCCACCACCAGAATGCCGTCATTGCAGAGCTCAGCAGTGTGGCATTTTTTTGTGTATCTGCCTCTGACAACAGCGATGCCATTTGCAACCTGTGCCAAAAGAAACTGAGTCGTGGGAAGTCCAACACCCACCTAGGTACAACTGCTTTGCGTAGGCACATGATCGCACATCACAAACGCCTATGGGATCAACACATGAGTACAAGCAGCACACAAACTCAAAGCCGCCATCCTCCTCCTGGTCCAGCATCTTCAGCCACGTCAACCACTGCTGTCCTCCTTGCCCCCTCTCAACCATCCGCCACTCCGTCTCTCGCCTTGAGCAGTTCCCGCTCATCTGCCCACAGTCAGGTGTCTGTCAAGGACATGTTTGAGTGTAAGAAGCCAATGTCAGAAAGTCACCCCCTTGCCCAGCGTCTGACAGCTGGCTTGTCTGAACTATTAGCCCGCCAGCTTTTACCATACAAACTGGTGGAGTCTGAGGCATTCAAAAAAATTTTAGCTATTGGGACACCGCAGTGGAAGGTACCCGGACAAAATTTATTTTCACAAAAGGCAATCCCCAACCTGTACTCGATTGTGCAAAAGGAAGTAATGGCATGTCTGGCACACAGTGTTGGGGCAAGGGTCCATCTGACCACTGATACCTGGTCTGCAAAGCATGGTCAGGGCAGGTATATTACCTACACTGCGCATTGGGTAAACCTGCTGACGGCTGCCAAGCATGGAATGCGTGGCTCTGCAGAGGAGTTGGTGACACTGCCACGACTTGCAGGCAGGCCTGCTGCCACCTCCTCTACTCCTCCTACTCCATCCTCTTCCATAACCTCCTCGGCTGAGTCCTCTTCTGCTGATGCGTCTTGCTCCACATCAACTGCACCCCCCCAGCTCCCCAGGTACTATTCCACATCCCGGATACGGCAGTGTCACGCCATTTTGGGTTTGACTTGCTTGAAAGCAGAGAGTCACACCGGACAAGCACTCCTGTTTGCCCTGAACGCACAGGTGGAAAAGTGGCAACTGGATATCGGCAAAGTGGTTTGTGACAACGGAACAAATTTATTGGCGGCATTGAAGTTGGGCAAGTTGACACATGTGCCGTGCATGGCACATGTGTGTAATCTGATCGTACAACGCTTTGTGCATAAGTACACAGGCTTACAGGACGTCCTGAAGCAGGCCAGGAAGGTGTGTGGCCATTTCCGGTGTTCCTACACGGCCTTGGAGCACTTTGCAGATATCCAGCGGCGAAACAACATGCCAGTGAGGCGCTTGATTTGGAATTGACACGTTGGAATTCAACACTCCTAATGTTCGACTGCCTGCTCCAACAAGAAAAAGTCGTTAATGAATATTTGTATGACCGGGGTGCTAGGACAGCCTCTGGGGAGCTGGGAATTTTTTTGCCACGTTACTGGACGCTCATGCGCAATGCTGTAGGCTCATGCGTCCTTTTGAGGAGGTGACAAACCTAGTCAGTCGACCCGAAGGCACCATAAGTGACATCATACCATTTGTTTTCTTCCTGGAGCGTGCCCTGCGAAGAGTGCTGGATCAGGCCGTAGATCAGCATGAAGAGGAAGAGTTGTGGCCACCATCACCACCAGAAACAGCCTTATCAGCATTGCTTGCTGGACCTGCGGCAACGCTGGAAGAGAATTGTGAGGAAGAGGAATCAGAGGAGGAATGTGGCTTTGAGGAGGAGGAGGAAGACCAACCACAACAGGCATCCCAGGGTGCTCATTGTCACCTATCTGGTACCCGTGGTGTTGTACGTGGCTGGGGGGAAGAACATACCTTCATTGAGATCACTGAGGAGGAGGAGCGGGAAATGAGTAGCTCGGCATCCAACCTTGTGCAAATGGGGTCTTTCATGCTGTTGTGCCTGTTGAGGGACCCTCGTATAAAAAGGCTGAAGGAGAACGACCTGTACTGGGTGTCCACGCTACTAGACCCCCGGTATAAGCAGAAAGTGGCGGAAATGTTACCAAATTACAACAAGTCGGAAAGGATGCAGCATTTGCAAAATAAATTAAAAAGTATGCTTTACACAGCGTATAAGGGTGATGTCACAGCACAACGGGAATCTAACAGGGGAAGAGGTGAAAGTCATCCTCCTCCTCCCACGACCACGCTGGCAAGGACAGGACGCTTTAAAGACGTGTTGTTGATGGAGGACATGCGGAGCTTTTTAAGTCCTACGCATCGCCACAGCCCTTCGGGATCCACCCTCAGAACGACTCGACCGATAGGTAGCAGACTACCTCGCCTTAACTGCAGATATCGACACTCTGAGGAGCGATGAACCCCTTGATAACTGGGTGTGCAGGCTTGACCTGTGGCCTGAGCTATCCCAATTTGCGATAGAACTTCTGGCCTGCCCCGCTTCAAGTGTCCTGTCAGAAAGGACCTTCAGTGCAGCAGGAGGTATTGTCACTGAGACGAGAAGTCGCCTAGGTCAAAAAAGTCTAGATTACCTCACCTTTATTAAGATGAATGAGGGATGGATCCCGAAGGGACTGACAGTGGGCGATACATTCAACTAAAAAAGGCCTGATGAGATGAGCTGTCTTGGGCTAAAAATGGTTCACACGCTGCTGTATTTTAGCTCTGAATGCCGGTTGACTTGCGTGAATTATCCGCCACCAACTAGGGTTCAAGCCGCAATGTTTTAGGGCACTTTCTACCTGGGAAACAAACATCAATTTTTATGGCCGCTGCTACAGCAGCGGCTGCAACAATACCTAATTTTTCAGGCATGTGTACATGCCTAATTTTTCGGTGCTGCACTGTGGCTTCAAAAACCAAACAAACAAAACCAAAACCAAACAAACAAAACCAAACAAAAAAAAAGGCACATAACAGGGATTAAACTGATAGGAATAGTACTACTTAACACACCACTCCTATCTGATGGCACATTAGATTGCACGCGCAGTGTCCCAAATTTGAAGTAGGAGGACCGACCAAACATCTTTTTCCATCTCCCGGTTCCTAAAATCGATGCATATACACGTCCCCTGATAGGGCGCCAGCTCGTTATTCTCTTGGGCGCCAGCTCGTTATTCTCTTTTTCACTTCACTAGGGAAACTTTACTGCACTATGGGCACTTAGACCCACTCTTTGTCTTGCACACTGTTATTCCTAGCCAGCATCTGTGATGGGAAATCAGGCAGTCATCTAAACGTTTAGATTGAGCTTTAGCTTAGAACACCCTTGAAGGTGTTTAAGGAGATTAGGGCTAGTTTAGAGGATTCTTCTTAGACCTCTCTGAGTCTTTATAGCCCGTATACCTATCCAGCATTTCTGGAAACTAGCTAAGAGAAAGGGTGGCTGTGTGTCTGTGATGCATTTAACTTTATATCACCTTATTGACACTTTATCACTCCGGTCTCCATACTCTCTGCCTATACCTATCTAATTAGAGGGGATTTCCTTGCCCCTGCCAATATTATATAATAGGTATTACCATTATTACACAATTAGGTCTCTGAGGACAGATGTCAATCCATATCTGCCAAGTGACCCTATGTAGGGGGAACAGTCCCTATTCTGCTCTGTGTCAGTGTGTATCAGGGATCCTTAGGATAGGTGTCAATCCATACCTGCCAAGTGACTCTATGTAGGGTGAACAGTCCCTATTCTGCTCTGTGTCAGTGTGTATCAGGGTCCCAGAGGACAGGTGTCAATCCATATCTGCCAAGTGACCCTATGTAGGGGGAACAGTCCCTATTATGCTCTGTGTCAGTGTGTATCAGGGATCCTTAGGATAGGTGTCAATCCATACCTGCCAAGTGACCCTATGTAGGGGGAACAGTCCCTATTCTGCTCTGTGTCAGTGTGTATCAGGGGCTGTGAGGACAGGTGTCAATCCATATCTGCCAAGTGACCCTATGTAGGGGGAACAGTGTCTATTCTGCTCTGTGTCAGTGTGTATCATGATCTCTGAGGACAGGTGTCAATCCATATCTGCCAAGTGACCCTATGTAGGAGGAACAGTCTCTATTCTGCTCTGTGTCAGTGTGTATCATGGTCTCTGAGGACAGGTGTCAATCCATATCTGCCAAGTGACCCTATGTAGGAGGAACAGTCCCTATTCTGCTCTGTGTCAGTGTGTATCAGGGATCCTTAGGATAGGTGTCAATCCATAACTGCCAAGTGACCCAATGTAGGGTGAACAGTCCCTATTCTGCTCTGTGTCAGTGTGTATCAGGGTCTCTGAGGACAGGTGTCAATTCATATGTCAAGGTGTCAATATGTCATATGTCAGGTGTCAATCCATATCCATTGTGATTTAGGAATGTTAGGTGATTTCTGCCCTTTATGGATTAAAACCAGACTCTGCATCAACTGTGTAATTTTCCATGGGAGTTTTGCCATGGATCTTCCTCCGGCATGCCACAGTCCAGGTGTTAGTCCCCTTGAAACAACTTTTCCATCACTTTTGTGGCCAGAAAGAATCCCTGTGGGTTTTAAAATTTGCCTGCCCATTGAAGACTATGGCGGTTCGCCCGGTTTGCTGGTTTGCGAACGTTTGCGGCAGTTCGCGTTCGCCGTTCGCGAACCGAAAATTTTCTGTTTGCGACATCACTAATTGGGAAGTCTATGATTGGAGAGAGAAGCTTTAGGGGTTTATCTAAAAAAATAAAAATAAAAAATATATATATATTGTTAATTTGGACAGTGGTCTGTCCCTATATTTCTGCATATCACAACCCCTTTGATATTATTATGCACAATTAGAACTGACTCATTCATTTAATACATTAAATAGATACTGCTAACTAAATAAATAACATATTCAATGACAAAGCTACTATTTTCAGTACACCAGAACTGCTTTATTTAGCTAAAGTTGTGTTTAAAGTTGTGTGCTCACAACTTTTTGAAAAATAGATGAGATGTAACAATCGTTGAATTAGACAATATATTTTTTTTAAATAAGCTAGTTTAGCATAAATGTATCTACTTGCAATTGATTACAATGCAGACCTTTATGAATAACCCCTCATAGCTGACTAATCATTCTTCCTTTCATTTATTTATAATTACCAAGCAGAGATAATTGTGTTTATGTATAATTAGTGTGTGAAAGTGTAATAGTTTAGTGATAACAAGGTACCAGTGTAGCGATACTTACCCGGTCCTCAAGCCGATCACAAACCTCTGCACAGTCTACACGAGCTGAACGAAATAACTGTTTGCACGGCCCAATTTGCAGCATTGAGAACTCTGCTCGCATTTGGAGCGCGTTCTTAAAGATACCCAGGGAATGTAAAGCCATTTCTGTATAGGAATGATCCCCGCTAGTGCGGCGTCCATGTTCACTCACGTTTCTGATTTGCAGGCATGACACGGAGCAATCAAATCTCCCAAAGCAGTATTTAAACTCCTCTGGTCCCATTTACTGTACCCTATCGTGGTTTCTGTTCTCAGTACCCTTTAGTGCGTTCCTTGTTACATTGTGATATTTCTGGTATTGACCTTGACTTAGTTCCTGACCCTGAGTTTCTTTGTAACCCTTTTCTGATTTTTACCTGTTCTATTGACACACCGTTTACATGACTCTGGCTAGCTCTCATGTTCTCTGTCTCTCTATTATCCTGACCTAGGCTTGAATTTGACTATGTTTCCTCTCTATTAAATGTTAAACCCGGCCACTCTAAGGACCGCTAACACGTCTATTTCAATTCAGTGTGTTACTGTTATCCTAGACTCTGCATGTTGGGTTTAGTTCCTGTGACAACCAGTACATTTAATTCTTCAAAAAAAAAATCAGTCTTCCCAGAATCCTTTGCTCTTCAGTAACAATTGCAACTTGTGGTTTTCTTACTGTATCAATTTTGCCAATGTTGAGCACAGTTATTATAATCTTACCTATAAGTCTAAGATTAAAAAATAAATAAAAATAAACTTTCTGCAGATTTGAGGTGAAACACATTGAGCTTTGTAAATTGCAGTTTATTTTTCTCTTTGGGAAGCACAGTGTAAGCTTAATACTCTAGGGCAAGAATCAATAAGAAAAGCTGATGCTAGGCCATTTGCTCTGTAAAGTCAGCAGAAATGTTTAAGGTAAATTAATTCCCTGCTTTCTGCAACTCCAGATCTCTATTTCTAGAAAATTACAAAACCTCTCTAAATATCTGTGTTAACTCCCAAATGAAGGAAGTGCTTGTACGCCTGTGGGCTTTGTTAGTTATCATCGAGTAAAATCGAATCTCAAAAATACCAATTGTGCATTTCCAGTTCACAAACCAATCTGGGCTTCAACACACATAACGTCCAGTTCTTGATATTATCTGACTATATAGTATCGCTGAAAATAAAGTGAACTTCAATGTATCATGCAATACTCAGCGGGGGTGGAAGACACAAAATGTGTAAAGAAAAGTTAAACACTGATCAGCCACAACAATAAAAACACCTGCTTAATATTGTGCCAAAGCAGCTCTGATGCGTTAAAGCATGGACTCCATAAGACCTCTATCCTGAGGTATCTGGCACAGAGACATTAGTGGCCGGTCCTTTAAGTCTTGCATGTTGCGAGGTGGGGCCTCCAAGGATCAGAATTGTTGTTCCAGCACATCCCACAGATGCTCAAACAGATTGTGGCATTCTCCTCAAACCATTCATGAATATTACGTTCAGTGTAACAGGGTGCATTATCCTGCTGAAAGAGACCACTGCTATCAGGGAACACCATTGCCATAAAAGGATATACGTGGTCTGCAGCCATCTCTAGGTAGGTCAAAGACCAAGGTTTCCTAGCAGAACATCGCCTAGGAAATAACACTGCCTCCTCTAGCCTTCCTTCTTCCTATAGTGCATCCTGCTGCCATCTCTTCCCCAGTTAAATAATGCACACACACCTGGCCATTCACCTGATTTAAAAGAAAATGTGATTCATCTTGATGAATGTCCCCACTGAAGGTGCTTTCAACCATGGATAGGGGTCATCATAGGAACTCTGACTGGTCTGAGGCTACACAGCCTCATGAACCATCCCAGTGTTTCAAACCTGTTCTTAATATCTCTGAGCCCCTATCAGTTGTATCTATACCCATACCCCTTTTCCTTGTGTCTTACCCTTCCTTGCCTACTTCAAAATTCCCACCCTCAATGTAACATTATATCATAGTGTCATCACAACACAGGCAGAAGGATGGAAGATTATTGCTTCTGCCAGCTCTCTTCAGCAGCTCTACAACATTCATTATTAGGGATGTGCATGGGCAAAACATGCGGTTCGGTTAGGTACTTCCGAAATTCTGGACTTTTGCAATTTGCGACTTTGGCAATTCGGCACTTCAGTTTGGCACTTCCGAAATTCGGAACTTTGGCAATTCAGCACTTCAGCAATTCGGGAATTCGGCACTTTGTCAATTCTGTACTTTGGCAATTCAGTTCGGCTCTTCCGAAATTTGGCACTTCCGAAATTCGGCACTTCCAAAATTCGGCGATTTGGCAATTTGGCAATTCTGACATTAGGAAGCATTCGAATGTAATAATTGCCAGAATTCATCCGAATTTAAATTCAGACCGAAACGAATTGCACGTGTCTATTCATTATAGACCATGGTGGGACAATCTGGTCATTGGTGAAAGCAGTTAGATAAGAGGTACAATAGTTGAGGCAGGAATGATGAGAATTTGATGAAGGAGAGTGTGATTGTCAAAAGCAGCAGAGAGGTAAAGAATAATTAGTATGGAGCAGTAACCTTTGTATTTGACAATAATTAAATGGTTGATCAGTCACTTTAGTTACAGTCATTTCAGTAGCATGTATGGAGGAGATACCAGATTGAAGCAAATCAAATGGTGTGTTGGAGTTAAGGTAATGGGTCCAGTGGGTAAAAACAAGTCATTCAAGACAGTAAAAGGAAGCAGGGATATGGGGCAGTAAATAGATACAGATGTTATGATGGCATTTTTAATGGGTGTGATATCTCACAGGGCCACTGGCTTTCTGTGGTGATATTGCAGGCATTTGCTTTCATACTGGACATATCTGAACCTGTATACAACTGGTCCTCCTCAACTAAACAGTCATTTATTATTTCAAGAATGTTCTGAAATCCTATCCTTGTATCCAGAGTTTACTAGAGGCATATCCTTGTATTCAGATGGTTCTAGAGGTATATCCTTGTATTCAGAATGTCTCAGAGACTTGAGGGTCCCAGATTCTTATCATATTCATCATATTCAGGATGTCCTGAATTCCTATCTTTGTATCCAGAGTGTCCTAGAGGATTAGCCTTATATCCAGTGTCCTATAAGACTAGCCTTATATCCAGAGTGTCCCAGATGCCTATCCTTGTATTCAGAATGTCTCAGATTCCTATCATATCCAGAATGTCCTGAATTTCTATCCTTCTATCCAGAGTGTCCTAAAGACCTAGCCTAATACCCACGGTCCCATAGGTCTAGCCTTATATCCAGAGTGTATTCAGAATGTCTCAGATTCCTATCATATCCAGAATGTCCTGATTTTTTATCCTTGTATCCAGAGTGTCCTAAAGACCTAGCCTAATACCCACTGTCCCATAGGTCTAGCTTTATATCAAGAGTGTCCCAGAAGCCTAGTCTTATGTCCAGAATGTCCAAGAGGCAGATCATTGTATCCACAATATCCCAGAGGCCTGGGGGTCCCAGCTTCTTATATCAAGAATGTGCTGAAATCCTATCCTTGTATCCAGACTGTTCTGGAGGCCTATCCTTGAATCCAGAATGTCTCAGAGGCTTGAGGGTCCCATATTCCTACCCCCATATCCAGGCTATCCACGGATCCTTTTAGTCTTTATATTATTTGTGTTACTCCTTTCATATACTGTTTTATCTTGCACTGCAGTTATGCACTGTGATCCTATTGGAAGCCAGCTATGAGAACCGAGTTTGGCTTATTTCTCACGGGGGACACTATTTCGGTGGCTCTCAGGTCAAGTTAACAGTCATTAGAGGAGTGCATTGTAAGCACTGCTGTATCTACTAAATAGCAACACTTTACGTCGCAGGGTTAAAACTAAAGGACCACTCTACCCACACCACTTATTTAAGATTAAGTGAATGAAACCTGGTACATGGAGAGGATATATAGAGGTCGACGGTCTACTCTCCAGAATATAATTCATGGTAAAACAGATTTACTAAAAAATTTCAGGGTTAGTTCAAGCTTAATGACCTACAGAAAATCAGTTTCTGTTTCAATCAGACATCAATAAATGTTTCACGCTCATAAAATGTAAATGAATTGAGTTTGTGTAATCCGATGAGAATTTATACCACACGCTGTGATATAGATCACGCACCATTTTATCTAAGATGCATTGTGACATAAATTCAGGCTTATCTTCGGCAATGAAAGATGAATATGTTGATTATGTTTTAGCATCTTCTGCATATCCTCTATTGAAAAGTGCTACTTGATAAAGCATCCAATAATATTTACATTTATACAAGCAAAAAAAATATGTTTCTCTGTGTTAAAACTATATGCAAACAGGGATTGAGAAGCTTTGTTGCAACTCTAATATAAACTCACAATAATGTTCAACAAGAAATAATAGGAATTTTTTACATGAGAAAAATAAGGTTTATTTACTAACGTGAGCATTCAAAGTAAATTCTAAGTGAATTTCTAATTTAAAGGGACACTATAGTCAGGGCCTGCCTTAGGGGTGTGTGAGCTGTGTGGCTGCACAGGGTGCGATGGAGCAGGGGGTGCCATGTGGCCGACACAGCTCACACATGGCCGGCCGAGATTTAAAAAAATAAATAAAAATTATGACGGGGCGGAGCTTCCCGTGCGGCAGGGGTGGAGTAAAATTGACAGCGGGGGCGGAGCCAAAGTGCTGGATAACTGCTCTAGGGGAAGCAGGAAGGAGTCCCTGCTCTCCCAACAAACAGTCTCCAGGAGCTGCACTGCCTCCACAATGAACAGAGGTAACTATGTGTGATTGTCAGTGCGAGTGTGACTGACTGTGTGTGTATGACTGTCTGCCTGTGTGTGTGACTGTCTGCCTGTGTGTGTGTGTGTATGTGTGTGTATGACTGTCTGCCTGTGTGTGTGTGTGACTGTCTGCATGTGTGTCTGTGTGTGTGTGTGTATGGCTGTCTACCTGTGTGTGTGTGTGTGTGTGTCTGTGTGTGTGTGTGTATGACTGTCTACCTGTGTGTGTATGACTGTCTGCCTGTGTGTGTGTGTGTTTGTGTGTGTGACTGTCTGTCTGTGTGTGTATGACTGTCTGTGTGTGTGTCTGTGTGTATGACTGTCTGCCTGTGTGTGTGTGACTGTCTGCCTGTGTGTGTGTGTGCGTGACTGTCTGCCTGTGTGTGTGTGTGAGTGACTGTCTGCCTGTGTGTGTTTGTGTGGCTGTCTGCCTGTGTGTGTAGCTGTCTGCCTGTATGTGTGGCTGTCTGCCTCTGTGTGTGTGAATGTCTTCGTGTGTGTGTGTGTGTGTGTGTGTGTGGCTGTCTGCCTGTGTGTAGGTGTGTGGCTGTCTGTGTGTGTGTGTGTGTGTGTGTGTCTGTCTGTCTGTGTGTGTGTGTGTGTGTGTGTGTCTGGCTATCTGCCTGTGTGTGTGTGTGTGGCTCCCTGTGTGTGTGGCTGTCTGCCTGTGTGTGTGCGGCTGTCTGCGTGTGTATGTGTGTGACTGTTTGCATGTAAGTATGTGTGTGTAAGACTGTATGTGTGGCTGTGTGTGTGTGTGTGTGTGTAAAACTGTATGTGTGTGCATGTGTGGCTGTCTGCCAGTAATTGTGTGTGAGTGTGTTTATCTACCTGTAACTGTGTATGTGTGTTACTGCCTGTACCTTTGTGTTTCTGCCTGATACTGTGTATGTGATTATCTGCCTGTGCATGTGGTGGATTTGAGAGCTGTATTTGACAGTGTCAGTGGCGTACTAAGGGGGTGCGGGGGGGAGGCGGTCCGCCCCGAGTGCCACCCGGTTGGGGTGTGCCAACAGGTAGGGGGTGCCTCCAGGGCTGGCCAGGCTTGTGACTCTGTGAGCTGTGTGGCTGCACAGGGCGCCGGGAGCCACACAGCTCACACACGCAGGGGCTGGGAATTCAGCAGTACAGTAGTACTGCACAGAGAATTGGGGGCGGAGCCAACTCGGCCATGGGGGCGGAACCAAGCCGGATGCGAGGGCGGAGCTACAACCAGCCTCCATTTGCTGCCTTTCACTGCAACACACAGAGGGGAAGCAGGAAGGAGTCCCTGCTTCCCCAACTCCAACACACCAGGGACTCACTGACTCCACTCCTCCTCCAGTAAGTAAGAGAGAGAGAGTGTGAGTGTATATATGTGTGTATATATATACACACACACACACACACACACACACTTAACTACAGAGATACACACACAACCACACACATAAACACAGACATACACAATCACAGACCCACACACATACAATTACAAACACACATAATTAGATATACACACGCAAACATCACATACATACACACGTGTGTGTGTATATATATATGTGTATATATATATATATATATATATACATATATATATATATATATATATATATATATATATATATATATATATACACATACACACACACACACACACACAATCACAGATATACACACACAGACATACACCTATTGTGTTATTGTGTGTGTATATAAATGTGTATGTGTTTGGTACATAGCTTATTTGGTGTCCTTAAATATTGCAATCCCACATAAGGATAACAAATAAGGGCGTTATCTACTAAATAACTGAAAGTAAGAAAAGGTTTTTGTTTTTTTAATTGATCTTTTAGCTGTTTAGATGATAATTCTCTAAATTGTTGTCCTTATGTGAGATTTCCATATTTAAAGATACCAAATTAAGGTTCTGTTTAGCAGATAGCTCCCTTATCGTTATTTGGTGTCCTTAAATATGGCAATCCCACATAAGGATAGTGTGGCGAAACCAACTTCGCCACTGTGAACTGGAGAAGCCTGGTTGCTAGCCTCCTGCCCTGCGACTACGGCCCATGGACATATTGCTCTATAAACACTATATTTGGGCATGTAATAATTTATATTGCTGCTACTGGCCCTTTAAAATCAGCGATGGACATATTGGGACTTTTGGGACTAATGTCCCTTTAAGACTTTGTAACATATCACAGTAATACTGTCTTAAATATTATGTAGGTATTTATGTGTTCAGTTAAACTGGGGATATGTAGAAATGTGTGTTTTATGTGTTAAATGTATCAGTATGTAATTTTATGTCTTTTACTGTCTTTTTGCAACCATGTGGTTAATGGAGTCTGACTCTAGTCCTAGATAATTGGATTACTTCTCCAATTATCTCCAGGGCAGAAGGGAGGAAGCCGGGATGCATTGTGGGGGATGTTTTACTTCTGTTTGAGCCAGATTGTGCCATGCTGCAAGCCAGGGCCCAAAAGATACTTTTAGTAACTTTTGAACCCCTGGTCGGATTCATGCCATTTTTTAATATGTTGTTCCCCTGAATGGATTGATTGTGGATATGTATTTTTATGTGAATGTGATGTATGGTTTTAAAGTTATGAAAGTTGTGTAAAAGTATATTTTACTCTGTATGCATAATGGGATTATGTGTCACACTAAGGGGAGGGGATGTGTGGGAGGTAACATCTATGTCATTGGTTCTTTTATGCCTCCCCCTGGGTGTGGCCTGTATGTGTGAGTTGGAAATAAAAGCCAGCCTGGATGAGCCAGTCCAGAGTTCTTGCTTAACCCTCAAAGCGATGTGTCGTCTCGGTCTTTGGGGGAATGGGATTGTATGCTGACTGCCAAGAGTGTAAGCCGATGTCTGCTTTTCTTGTTCAGCTGTTCCAGTTCGGAGTGTTATTTCGTATCCAGATCGGGAGTTTGGTGTTCTGCAGTAGCTGTGCCTGTCTCTAGCAAAGGGGATTATCGCCTAAACGGATTTTTCCCCTTTTATGCTGAAACGGTCCGTTACAGATAGCAAATAAGGAGTTATCTGATAAACAAAGATCAGCGTTAAGAGGTGGCAGCTAGCCCACGGACAAGAAACCTGGGTGGCTAATGTGAATTATATGCAAATTTGTTGACTGATGCCAATGTGCACTGCATGCTGGCATCAGGCAGCCAATGGCAGCACATTACCCCATCCACCAGAGAAAAGTTTTAGTGCCCCCCCAGTTTGGATTGTGGTATCTTATGTGCCCACCCCCTATATATTATTCCTATGTGTCGATGTATCTGCATGTGTGTCAGTGTGTATTCAGGTGTGTGTATGTGTATATGTGCATACATCTCAGAATCTCGCCAATACTACACACAAATACACCCCTGCATTTCAACGTCAACACTATAAACAAACTCCACCATTATATCCCTTTAAGTCCGGAGGACGTACTATTACGCCACGCAGAAACCGGCTCTAAACGCCGGCGGGCGTAATAGTACGTCCTCGCTTTTATTGCCGCCCACGTGGCCGGCGGTATTCTCCCGCTGCAGATCGCGGTCGGGGGGGATGCCTGGCCCCCCGGGCAACCCCCCCTGTGGCCGGTGACCGCGATCTGCAGTCTCTGATCGCAGTGACAGGCTGTCACTGCGACCAGTATTCAGCATGTGTCAGCCGATTTCAAATCGGCTGACACATGCGGCCGGCGGCTTTCCCCTTGTGCAGATCGCGGTCGGGGGACTTACCTGGCCCCCCAGGCAGTCCCCCTGGGGTCAGTGACCGCGATCTGCTAAGTCTGATCGCAGTGATAGGCTGTCACTGCGATCTCAAAGCACTCTGATCGCAGTGACAGCCTGTCACTGCGATCAGTGTTACATGTGTCAGCCTATTGGCTGACACATGTAACTGGCACAATGATCCCCCTGCAGATTGGAAGGGGGGAGTGCTTGTACCACCCAGGCACTCCCCCCTGTGGTCAATTACCCAATCTGCAGGAGGTGATCACAGTGACAGTCAGTCACTGTGATCACTGATCCTGTGTGTCAGCCAGTGATGTGAAATTACTGGCTGACACTGTCTCTGCCCCCTGTCCTGTAAAAAAAATAAAATATTAGTTCAAAAAATAAATTAAAAAAATTACAGTTACAAATAAAATATACTTAGATCATATATATTATATATATATGATCTAAGTATATATATATATATATACACATACACACACACACACATTTACACATACACGACGTGTATTTAAATATTAATAAATATATATATATATATATATATTAATATCAAATTACACGTAGACTGATACTGATTAAATATATATATAATTATTGTTATATATATTTATATATAATATAAAAAAATATATATGTAAATACGTAAAAAAATAAAATTAAAAAATATTTTAAAATAAATAATTAAAAAATATATAGATGTGTGTTGTTTCGTTCTAACTGTATTGTTATAATAATATATATATATATTTATATCAAAATACACATAGAACAAAATAATATATATCATAATATATATCTATATACATAAATATATACGTATATATCACTATATATACCCATATATAAATAAAAATATTTTAAAAAAATTATATATATATATACGTATATATACACATATGTATATATATATATACATATATTAATTCTATACATATATTTATGTAATAATTTTACATAATTAGGTATCCTAATTGTGACAGACCCCTTTTGGGAGTGACAGATACCATCTTGGAGAATTGTCGTTGTATTTGGATTATTGTGGATTTCGGGTACTTGTGGATCCGTACGGTACACGCCGCCACGTGGAAAGAACAATGGGTCGCGGCCATTTTGACCGCATGGACTAATGACCGAACAATCACGAACTTTCCACACGACGAATGTCAACCTTACCGGTAACGTACGCCCATACTGGTCGACAGCTCCAAAGTACCAAAATAGAGACACCGGATCCAAGAGAGAGTTTTTGTTTATGTTATATGGTTCCTGAGTAAATGGTGCGAACGTGTATCTAGCGAACGGCCCAACCGATCTAGGGGATTTTCACGTATATTGTTCCCCTAGATCTCCGTTCCCTAATACACGTAGCACATTGTATTTTCGTTATATATTGTGTGTATTATTAAACCTGTAATTTTTGTATAATATTCTGCTCGGTACAGTGGGAGTGACTCCCACTGTAAATGTATTATCTCCTACGGATACGGGGAGGAGTTGTTGTACGGCATAAAAGCCCGAGTTGCAGAATAAACATTATTCCTACTTTGACCCTCAACACAGAGTCTCGTCTCGTGCTTGGAGGGGATGACCATTACTTGGATGTCATAATTATGGGGAACCTGTTATGCTTTAGCTGACTTCGTGCTTGGGGGAAAGGACACCTTCTCAGCGGCGTAAACCCCTACTACACCGGGGTGCCGCTACAATTGGTGGCAGCGGTGGGATCGTTCTTTCACCCCAGAAGGACAGCTACCGAGAGCAATCAGGATGGAGGCCTACTACGGAAGGTTGAAACGATCTACCCTAAAAGACTTGTTGGAGAGCCGTGGTCGTTCGGCTAGCAACAAAAAGAAAAGAGACATTTTGGCAGAATTGGTCGCATTGGACTTAGCTGAACAGAATGGCGAACTGAGTGTCGAAACAAACCCAGAACCGGAGATCGCCTTGGTCCGAACCCCGGAAGATGAACGATTCGACCACGAGGTGAGGGTAAGGTTGGCTCACTACGGACCAAACCCCTCACCTAGGATCGTGACCCAAGTAATTGCGGCGGTCGATGCCAACCGGCGCCAGACTTCAACCAGCGCCAGTCCAATTGCTGGGACTTTTCAAACTCCCGAGGAAAAGAGGAAAGTCCACTTTGCCGCTTTTAAAAATTTCGTAGAAACAGAGGGGGAGATTGACCAATACCTGGCGGATTTTGAGCGTCAATGTGCCCTACATAAAGTACCCTCCGAGGAGTGGGTTAAAATTTTGTCTGGCAAATTATCCGGACGAGCCAGTGATGCTTTCCGGGCGATCCCGGACCATGAGGTGGGAAATTATCGATTGGTCAAGGAAGCTCTATTGTCCCGATATGCAGTAACCCCCGAAGCATATCGGAGACGCTTCCGGGAATCCCGAAAGCAAACCGGTGACTCCTACACCGAATGGGCCTGCCGACTACAACGCACGGCTGGCCACTGGATGGATGGGTGCCAAGCTACCACCGCGGAGGAGGTATTACAATTGTTTTTGTTGGAGCATTTTTTTGAAAAGGTGGACAAGGAGCTCAGGGAGTGGATTCGGGATAGGCGACCACTTACCCTACCCGAAGCCGCCCGGCTGGCTGACGAATATGCGGACGCCCGCAAACCCGACCCCTCGGTCCAAAAGGCAGCGCCCCGAGTAGAAAGCCGCCCCGTCGGCCCTACTCCAACCACCTCCGCTAATCCACCTAGCTACAACACCCCCTCCCGCTTCGCCCAGTCCAGTGCCCCAGACCGCCGGCGGTGCCATAGGTGCCAACAGGTGGGCCACCTGAGAGACAAATGCCCACTAGATCCAGCTCGACAAGCTTCTTGGAGGAAGCCCGCTGAAGGGAACACCCGGCCCTTTACCTCAGGGGCCCATTGCATTGAAGCCCAGCCCCTGGGGGAAGAGCAATGGGAAATTTTGCACGAGGCCAACCCCCTATATGCGGCTGCCGTAGACAACCGTCAACATCACCGACAAACAGTCCAAGTGAATGGACAAGTTGTCAGTGGATTACGAGACACTGGGGCCACCCTAACCTTGATCCAACACGACCTGGTCCCAGAAAAAGAACACACTGGCCAAACGGTGGCCGTCAGAGTGGCCGGGGGTGCGGTGCATCGTCTTCCCACGGCCCGAGTGCATTTGGACTGGGGGGTGGGAGCTGGCCAAGTGAATGTGGGCCTGATGAAAGGACTACCAGCGGAAGTACTCTTGGGAAATGATTTAGCCCCGCTATTGTCCGCTTTTGCCCCTCAAGGCCCTGCTGGAGCCTGCCCTGTCACCACCCGGGCTCAGGCTCGTGCCATTGGAATCGGCCCGCCAGTCGCGGAGACCCAGGTAAGATCTAACCCTCCGACTGTGACCTTAGGACAGACCCCCTTAGACTGGGATACCCCTGAGACTTTTGGGAGGGAGACGCGGGAAGA
The DNA here is from genome assembly GCF_036172605.1 of Pelobates fuscus. NCBI lineage: Eukaryota > Metazoa > Chordata > Amphibia > Anura > Pelobatidae > Pelobates > Pelobates fuscus. The sequence continues at coordinate 431,489,668 of NC_086318.1, read as the reverse complement.
CGTCACTCTACGGAAGTATAGGGATAAGGCAGATAAAGGGGAACCGGGGACAGATGGGGAAAGCTACGAGTGGGTGGGGGATAGACTGTATAGGATCCCCCAGGAGCCCGCAGCAGGTAAAAACCCCGTCCCGCAGAAGCAACTAGTGCTACCGAAAAAATACAGGCAAGAAATCATGAGGATCGCTAATGTCTAATGTTGGGGGAAAGGACACCTTCTCAGCGGCGTAAACCCCTACTACACCGGGGTGCCGCTACACTAATTAATTACA